>NC_089745.1:50917-148417 GCF_040412425.1 Macrobrachium rosenbergii | reverse complement strand
TTTAGAGAATTCTGCTAAATCCCTGCCAAAAAAACAGTCTGTATTTAAAAAGCCCAAATTTCCTTTCTATTTAAACAGTCCAAATTTCCTTTATATTTAAACAGTCTAAATTTCCTTTGCTTTTAAAAAAGACCAAATTTCCATTTTATTTAAAAAGACCAAATTTCCTTTGTATTTAAACAGTCTAAATTTCTTTTGTATTTAAACAGTCCAAGATTTCCTTTGTATTTAAACAGTCCAAATTTCCTTTGTATTTAAACAGATCAAATTTCCCTCTTTGTATTTAAAAATTTCCTTTGTATTTAAAAATTCTAAATATCCTTTGATTTAAAAAGACCAAATTTCCTTTGTATTTAAAAAATCTAAATATCCTTTGATTTAAAAAGACCAAATTTCGTTTGTATTTAAACAGTCGAAATTTCCTTTGCACTTAAAAAGTCCAAACTTGCCTTTAGAAAATTTTAAAAAATCAATTTCCTCGAGAAAGAGTTTTCTATTTTTTTTTTTTTTTTTTTTTTTTTTTGCCATCTGCGACTGCTGTCATTATTGCAATTTCTTCGCGGGAATAAACAGCGTCGCCTATGATTAATGTCTTTTCAAAGACGAGGACGGACAGAGAGAGAGAGAGAGAGAGAGAGAGAGAGAGAGAGAGAGAAGAGAGAGAGAGAGAGAGAGAAGAGAAGAGAAGAAGAAGAAGAAAAGAGATGGAGAGAAGGAGAGATGGATAGAGAGGAGGAGAGATTAATAGGGACAGAGAGAGAGAGAGAGAAGAAGAAGAAGAAGAAGAAAAGGGGAGAGAGAGAGAGAGAGAGAGAGAGAGAGAGAGAAAGAAAGAGAGAGAGAGAGAGAAGGAGAAAGAGAAAGAGACAAAGAAGAGAGAGAAAGAGAAAGAAAGAGAGAGAGAGAGAGAGACCTGAGAAGATGGAATGAAGAATCCATTTGGCAAATTCCACGCTAAGCCTCGTTCCATATCTGCCCCGTATTAAACATGAAAGATTCTGTGATGAATGGGGCTATATTGAAGAGCTTCTACCCCTCCCCCCCTTTCTTGTGGGGGGTGTGGAAGGGGGGAGAGGGAGTCATTTCAGCGGTTTCTTGACTTTATTTTTTAAAGAAGAGGACCGCGGGAAAGAGATTATTCGATTTTGTAGGATTCAATTTTGGAATGGTATTAAGTTTTGTGGAAGTGCTAGCCTTGAGGAGTGTATATATATATATATATATATATATATATATATATATATATATATATATATATATATATATATATATATATATATATATATATACATACATACACACACACAAACAAAAACCTCTCCATTTCCCGAAATTTGTTCTCAATCGCCCTGAGACACTTCCTATCAATTTTCCGGACGGGCGAATTCTCACGACGAATTCCGGTTAAGACAAAAACCCAACTGGCGGAAGAATTTAATTGTCAGTCTTCATAAACCCTATTTGAAACCACCACCAACCCCTTTAAAAAAAGAAAATACGATATAAATTTTGAGGAAAATATTTGGGAGGGTATGGCCCGCGCAAACGCGCGCTCGCGAGCCGGAAGGATATGCGATCACATGCGACATTGCTCTACGTAATGGCGTCGACAAGGTTCAGAATCTCGCGAATGGCGGGTCAGGTAGAAATTGGTAGAAAGTGGCCTTTTTTTGTTGCACTTGCGAAGAGCCGTTGCAAAGGTATATAAAGACAAGACTTGTCGGGGGGGAGAGCTTTTTTCTGGCGCTTATATGAGGGGCCGTTCCAAGGGTAACTTAATCGCATTACATCATCACATGTATTGTGTTTATTCTTTAACAGATTCCCAGATGTAATAAGACTTTTTTTTTTTAAGAAATGTTGGGATGAAGTATGTTGAAATGATCCTGCTTTCATTGTCCATTCTTGCATTGATTATATATATATATATATATATATATATATATATATATATATATATATATATATATATATATATATATATATATATATATATATATATATATATATTATGCCAGGCTCGTGCTTGCAAAAGGCTTTGTCCAATCTGTACCAACAAACCTTTTTTAATAATCAACTTAAATACTTAATTTTTAAAAATAATTAATACGTATCTCTCTTCTTTCCAGCTCCACCATATCACTCCAGGCACAAAGTCCAGGCGACGACATGGAACTACGCCTCGACCAATGAGAACGAAGACTCCCGTGGCACGGACCAATCGCAGCGCTTCGTGGACCTTAGCTTCGCCCCGCCTTACAAACCTCCTCCCGAAGGGTACAAGGTCAGTCAGTGTTTGTCAAGTTACGCTCTCGTTTGGGGGGTCTTTTGAAGCTGCATATTTAGGACTTCAAATATTCCTAAAATTGATGGTGATCTTAGGAGGGAAAGTAATATTTTAATTAACAATGTATATGCATATCTGATTGATTGTATAGCTTCATATCTTATTATGCGTTTGAAGTACCTTCTATAGTAGCAGGTAGCTGATCAGCTAATCAGTCCCAATACCCCGACGAAATATTAAGCAGGCCCCTGAGTTTTCCGTGGCGATGTATCTCACGATGCTGATCAGCTAATCAGTTTCAATACCCTTACGAAATATTGAGCAGGCCCCTGAGTTTTCTGTGGCGATTTATCTCACAATGCTGATCAGCTAATCAGTCCCAATACTCTTACGAAATATTGAGCAGGCACCTGAGTTTTCTGTGACCATTTATCTCACGATGCTGATCAGCTAATCAGTCCCAATACCCCTACGAAAAATTGAGCAGGCCCCTGAGTTTTCTGTGGCGATTCATCTCATGAAACGAAACGAACCTATCAAATATGGAGAGACCAGTGAAGGAAAGCTTCATTAGAAAGCTCCAGTTAAAGGATCAGTTTATTGCAGACGAACCTTGATGGAAATTTGTAGAGAGCCTCCGGGCGAAAAGGGGGTCCATTGGCATAACAGGGCTGTTGCCCGGGTGAGCGCACGTTTCCGAGATCTCATTATCGCCTGCCTCTCTCTCTCTCTCTCTCTCTCTCTCTCTCTCTCTCTCTCAGACTAAGACACACACACGCACATAGATTGCCGGGGTTGCAAACAATATTAAAATTTGTCTAAATCTGCTTTAATCCTCTCTCTCTCTCTCTCTCTCTCTCTCTCTCTCTCTCAGACACACACACGCACACTGCCGGGGTTGCAAACAACATTCAAATTTGCCTAAATCTGCTTTAATCGCCTCTCTCTCTCTCTCTCTCTCTCTCTCTCTCTCTCTCTCTCTCTCTCTCTCTCTCTCTCTCTCTCTCTCTGTCATCGACTTTTCGCATGCAATTAGGTCTTCGTAGCCCCGTCCTTGAAGAAATTGGAGATTCTCACTCTCGCTCTCAAGGCACTGGGAAAAAGGGCTCACTCGACCGAGTGTTTGAGTACTGTCGGCCAGAGGGCAGGAAATGGCGCTGGCAAAGATGGACATTAGGCAGGATTTTTCACTTAAACCT
Organism: Macrobrachium rosenbergii; assembly: GCF_040412425.1. Lineage (NCBI taxonomy): Eukaryota > Metazoa > Arthropoda > Malacostraca > Decapoda > Palaemonidae > Macrobrachium > Macrobrachium rosenbergii. The sequence goes on along the minus strand of NC_089745.1, from coordinate 144,931 downwards.
TATAATATTTATTCATGGTTAAGCTTTATTCATGGTTAAGCTAACTGAGGCTTTTGTGTCCTAGAAATTCAGTGGTGATCAAATTTCTGGGGTTAATGTACTGTAAATCTCAGCTCCTTCAAATTTCCGTAGAGAAGGAAGATATTTTTGGTGACTTCGTCAAAACCAACATTTTCCACCGAGACTTTCTGATATTTATTGAAAGCTAGGCTGACTTGGAGTTATATATCCTTGAAATTCAGTGGTGATCAAATTTCTGGGGCTTCAGTGTATTGTAAATCTCAGCTACTTGAAATTTACGTAAATAAGAAAAGCGTTTTTGGTGTCATTTTTTCATCAAAACCACCTTTTTCACATGATGAATGTGAAAGAATTGTATTGAAATACAAATTTAATGTCACATTTTCCCTACTTGGAACATTTTTTAACCTGAAACATATTACATTTTCCATAATCGGTAAAATTTCTTCTTCCAGGAATATTAATTTTATCCAAAACAAAGTTTTCCGTAGTCGGTGACATTGACTTTCCTTTCTTCCTACCTGCTTGAGCCTGAAACATATGTTTCCATACTCGGCAACATTTTCTCTTTCAGGAATATTAATTTCATCCAAAACAAAGGTTTCCGTACTCGGTGACATTGACTTCCCTTTATTCCTACCTGCTTGAACCTGAAACATGTTTTCCATGATCGGCCACTTTATTGTTCCAGGAATGTTGATTTTAACCAAAACAAAGGTTTCCGTAGTCGGTGACATTAACTTCTCTTTCTTCCTACCTGCTTGAGCCTGAAACCTATGTTTTCCGTAATCGTCAACATTATCTCTTCCAGGGAGATTAATTTTACCCAAAACAAAGATTTCCGTAGTGGGAGACATTGACTTCCCTTTTTTCTACCTGCAGATGCCGAATGGACACCTGCCTGGCCTCGACCTGGACGAGACGGGCGTTTATGTCAACAGCCGACGGCAGAACCTGCTCGACTCCAACATGAATAAAACGTGAGTACCGAAGGTGTTATCATTGTGGTATGGGACGCCTCATGAAACCTATTTTTCTTTTTCTTTTTTAAGAGTATATCGCTGGATGAACCAAGTAATGCATTGCATCTTCGCTTGAACTTTTGTTGAGGTTCTATTTGTGTTGTGCAGTTAGAAACTCAACAGAGATGCAATGCATCACTACCTTAAAACAATACTTTTTATCTATTCATTTCTCATTTTTTTCTTATCTCATAACTAGTCTCCTCTTTCTGTATTTCCTATTATTCTCTGTAACTCTTTCAGTTGAACAACATATTTTTTGAGACTTGTCAGAGGCCCCTGTGGCCTTATTCCATAATAATAATAATAATAATAATAATAATAATAATAATAATAATAATAATAATAATAATAATAATAATAATAATAATAATATGTATTTATAATTGATGCTTTTGCCTCCTCCTGTTCTTGTGGCACAAATCAGTCCCTAAGTAACGGGAAATATGAAAAGCTGAGTTGTGAACTACAAGGACATTTTGATTTAACCTGTGTGCCTATGTAAAGGTTATTCTTATATCACCTACTGAAGGACAAAAATATAGGAACAATTCACTTAAAAACGTGGCATGAAAGTTTTATCAAAATTGGTCAATCAGTTTCGAATATCAAAGCTTGTTCGACTGGCCTTTATTGCCTGAGGAAATACCGACATTTTGCAGATATTGCTTTTAGTATGAAGCAATTTATCCATCTAATTGTGGTTATCCATCTACTTGTGGTTATCCATCTGTGCGTATATGATCGTCCAGAGAGAGAGAGAGAGAGAGAGAGAGAGAGAGAGAGAGAGAGGTGGGGTTAAGGTTAAAAATACCAGGTATATGCATTGCATACATGTGTTTAAAAGCCATGCTTATGTGTAAGGTTATTTTTACCTTTTATCAGTTATAATTATCCTTCTATGTTATTTCCTTTCCTGCTGTCTTCCAATCCTTTTGCAAGCCTCTCTCTCTCTCTCTCTCTCTCTCTCTCTCTCTCTCTCTCTCTCTCTCTCTCTCTCTCTCTCTCTCAAAAGATTCATCGCAAACGATAAACGAAAATAAGAATGTAATGTTTTTTTTTTTTGGCATTTTCATTTTTCGTTCAATTAAAAAGTTAGTTTCGAATACAGGATTCAATCGAGAACCCGGCTGCTAACTTCTACATGAGAAATTCCCGGAAGGAAGTTCTCCAGTAGTTATTAACCACCACCTCCTCCTCCTCCTCCTCCTCCTCCCCCTCCTCCTCCTCCTTCTCATGTATTTGCTAACTTCTGCCTTTGCTTCTCTAAGACTTCTTCTTCTTCTCCTTTTTTTTTAATTTGAACTTCCTTAAGAACTGCTTCTGGAGTTTGATATTTATTATTTGGTTTTTCTGAGAGCATGGAGGTTGATGGTGGTTTGTTGGGGGAGAAATTAATGCATTTCTGAGAGAGAGAGAGAGAGAGAGAGAGAGAGAGAGAGAGAGAGAGGAACAGACTTTCCGGATAAGAGTCTGATAGTTTCTTATTTTGATGTCCAGCCATGTCAATCAGAGTTGATAAGAGATCAAATGATTTTAACTTGGCACAAAGTTTTCCTCTTGTGATTGGCACTAAGACTTTTATTGTGATTGGCTCTAAGGTTTTCCCTGTGTGATTGGCACTAAGGCTTTCATTCTGTGATTGGCACTAAGGTTTCATTTGTGATTGGCACTAAGGCTTTCGTTCTGTGATTGGCACTTAGGCTTTCATTTTGTGATTGGCACTTAGGCTTTCATTCTGTGATTGGCACTGAGGTTTTTCCTCTGTGATTGGCACTAAGGCTTTCATTCTGTGATTGGCACTGAGGTTTTCCTTTTTTGATTGGCATTAAGGTTTTCCCTTTGTGATTGGCACTAAGAATTTCCTTCTGTAATTGCCTGTAAAGTTTTCCGTATGTGATTGGCACTAAGGTTTTCATTCTTTGTTTGGCACTAAGGTTTTCCTTCTGTGATTGGCACTAAGGTTTTCATTCTGTGTTGGGCACTAAGGTTTTCCTTCTTTGATGATTGGCACTAAGGTTTTCATTCTGTGATTGGCACTAAGGTTTTCCTCCTGTGAGTGGCACTAAGGTTTTCCTTCTGTGATCGGCACTAAGATTTTCCTTCTGTGACTGGCACTGAGGCTTTCATTCTGTGATTGGCACTAAGGCTTTCATTCTGTGATTGGCACTAAGGCTTTCATTCTGTGATTGGCACCAAGGTTTTCCTGCTGTGATTGGCACTCATTTTTCCTGTGTGCCCAGTGTCAGAGTTTTGTGGTGATTAGTCTCAGTGGTTTGTGTGACTCTTTGCAAATTTTATTTTCCATTCCCTGCTGGATAAGGGTATTGAGAGGTCAAAGAAGGCAGAACTGGGTACTGGTGGTTTATTACCCGGGCAAAGGTATACATAGCAGCGTGCAGACGAAAACGAGGTGCCCGACCCCCGGTCGCCGTGACCCGCACGCTGAGTGAGAGCCAGTTTGTTTGTTAACAGTCAATCAGATAACAATAGAGACGTAATGTACATACAGTAATAAAATATATGTTGGCGAAAAGGCCAGGAAATTCTACATACAAATGTATACATGAGATTCTTGCTGCGTTGATAGATGCGATACATGATCGTAATTAATGGGTAAAGAAGACGTCTTTACAATATATAATCTTGGCTTCCATGTTTCATAATTTTTTATTGTTATCTGGTTAACTTTTATTAATATTCTATGATTTATTTTTTCTTGGCACCTGGTAATAATTTACTGTCCAAGGATTTTCAGAATTCTTATCTTTTGTTTCTTATCTTGACTGTATGACATTTGTTGATTTAAATATTCAGTTTTTCGACACTGAGACTCGATAATTTGCTTTTTATGGCCAACATCTATATTAAGTTACCCTTTTATAAGTAATTTCTTTATTCCCATCCATATGCACTTTTCTTGTGTGAAGATCTGGACTTTATTGCATTTTGTTTTCTTTTACATGGGCCCTTATTCACTAACAGTTTCTGGTTTATAATTAGGTTTAGCTTGAAATTTCTGTTGATTGACTTGATCATTTGAAATTCATACCTCTGTTTCAAATAATGAAAAAAGTATTCTTTAGGAAATTAACCAAAGTTGTTACAAATCCTCCTTTAGTGCATAATTTTTTTCTTTCACTTATGATATTCGTTTGTACAGTACCTGAAATTCATTAAGTCTCTAAAGCTAGTTCATCACAGAATGATAAAATACACCTAAATAGTAGATTTTAGCCTCAACTAATGATTACAGTAGGCAGTCCCCGGTTATCAGCGGGGGTTCCACTCTGACGGCGTGATGATAAGCGGAAATCTCCGATAACCGAAAATCGGCGATTTTGGCGCATTTTCGGTGATTTCGGCGCCGTAAACCGCCGATTTTCGTTTATCGGCGCCAATACGTGATTATCGGCGCCGATAAACGGAAACCGGGGCATATCGGCGCAGAAAATTGCCTGTTTTCGTCGCTAGACAAGCGCTGAAAAACCAGGTCACCGATAACCAGGGACTGCCTGTACCTTACATTTCACCTTTTACTGTTTTCTTCCACCAAGTTCTATTGTTGAAAGATTTTGCCAGCTTTTTTTCATCACCCCAATGACAATGAATATTACCAAGTCTCCTTGCTCCCGCAGGAACTCCGTTTACGAGAACGCCAATGACTCGAGCAGCGGTACGAGTCCAACCCCGCAGATGTATGTCCCTCACCCGGGCCATTCCCTCAACGCCCCAGCCAGCCCAGCTCGCCACCCTCCTGCAGACACCAAGAAGGTACAATTTAACCTGGCGGCCACTCAAAACCATCCCCACACCCACACCCACAGCGGTATAGCCGGGGAGCTGACCCATATATTTGAGGCGAGGAACGAGGAGGTAGGCCCGGATCTGACTGACGGCTCCCTCACCACCACCACCCACCACTACAACCCCTGCCCCCCCACCCCACCCCACCCCCTCCTGACATGGCCCCCCCTCAAAAAAGCATCTTTTTATTTGACCCTTTTCTTAGCCAACTACCACCGTCTAACTTGCTCTCTTTCAGTCCAACTAACATTCTGCAACGTTCCTACACCTGGGCCCTGCATGTTTTCCTCACCGTTCGAGCACAAGGGATGCTTCCCCTTTAGAGGGGTGATGCCCCTTTAGAGGGATGATGCCCTGAGGGATGCTGCCCCCTCAGAGGGATGCGTCCCCTTTAGAGGGATGCTTCCCCTGTAGAAGGATGCTGCCCCTTTAGAAGGATGCTTCCGAGTACACGTGGGCTTCACACTTTCATTGATGCACACTTAAGTGAAGTTTTGTTACGATTTCCCATTCTGTCCTTAAGAGACCCTCCAACAATTATTTTACCTATAATGTACTTTTAAACTGTCAATAATTTCCTTTCACACAAAATTGTCAGATAAATATCCGGAAACACTAACTGAAGCTATTAAATAATTTATTTTTATTGATCAACATTACACCAACTTCCCAAGGCATAGTTAAATTGTGTTAATGAAAGCATTGCCCAATATTGTGTTTCTAGACACTGTACATACTTGTAGTTGTAGAAAAACCACACTAGCACTACAATAAAAGCACCATTTTTAAGAGAGATCATTGTAAACACATTTTGTAGTATATCACACAATGTTATGTAAATGGGATTAGAGTAATTTTATATTCTGTCCTAACCCCTTTGCAATGTATTATACATAAACTGTTGATATTTCTCTTGTATTCTACATACACCACATGAAATGGAACTAGTACAGTAACCAAATTGCTGTATTGAAAATATTAGGGAAGCAGTCAAATTCTCAAATGCCCAGCCACATTTATCTGTGGCAGTTTCCTATCTGTTTCCCAAATAACTGTTGTTCTCTGCTGTTTAACACAGTCATGGCTTCCTTTTACAGTACAGACTCTTCAAAACATCAGTTACACTTTGAAGCTTTCCCAAATTGTCCCACAGTGAAGAACTGTCATTGTATGTACACATAACTTTACACATATATATAAACAGTACACTACAAAGATAAAAAGGCCCATAACTCTTTTTACATGTTAAAACCATATTTTTCAGGTATTAATGTATCCCTGCTAACTGATTAAATATTTCACCAGTGGGCAGGGATGCAGAAGTATCCAAAATATATGGTTGCAACATGTATATGTGTATGCATAACGTTGTTATGGACCTTTCTGTCTTCGTACATAAACAATATTCTGACGAACAGCAGCTCCTACCAATCCTTGCTTTCGAAGTCCAATGGGGGTTGTATGGTAGGTAGAGGAGTTGGACAGCTCTTAATAGTGTCATGAGGCACGCATGGCTGTTGCCTTCACCATCTCATCATCCTCCTCCTCCTCCTCCTTCATCGCCTGTGGCAGGATGGCCCTGCAGAGTTGCTGGCAATGTGCAACTTTGGTAGTGTTTGAAGAATGTGCAAGGCACACCGGTAGTGTAGTCGCTTAGTACTTTTGAGTTACGTAACGACTTAGTTATTAGAGCAGAGCTTGATCGTAGGTAGTGTATTGAGAGCCAGTTGGTTTTAGTCTCCCTTGTATTTAACACTTTATTTTTATAATAGTCATTAAGTATTATCACTACTTTTATAATAGTCATTAAGTATTATCACTAAAATGAATGTAATTACTTCCATATACAGTACATGCGTACATAAATTTGTCCATAATAATATTCAGTCCAGAAGCTTGGTCAAATTTAAAATTTTATGAATTCTTAGATGTCTATACAGTATGCTTTTGAGACCACAATACCTGACATTAAAGTCAGGTATTTTTCAGCAGTGTCCTTTACACTGTACTCTACTGCAGTATTCAAATAAATATTCCTCGCAAACCACAAATTTTACCCTCGTAGAAGATTTTTACTTATACAGCAGTTAATGATACAGAAAGTTATTAGTACTTTATAGCATTAAGCATATCTGACGAGTGTACAATGTTAGAATATCTATAAATATTTTAAGTATTCTGGCAATTTATTTAGAATGGGTCTCCTTATCAAGAATTGCAGAGGGAACTAAGGAAGCCACATGGAGACCTTTTGATTGAGATTTGAATCTGATAAAAGAATTTTCAACTTTCTGCTGTTGTGATAACAGACCTTATGGTCCTATGTTTTAAAATGCTAAATCAAGAAAGTACAGAAGTGTGCTAGGTATTAAATTCAATAGATTAATTTCAATAGAACTCTGGTATTTTAAATAGATTGTTAAGCATTACAAAGTGAACTTTAATATTAATGTATTCTACTGTGTTAGGTACTAGTTTCTACAGTGATGTGTATCGTTGTTTATTGATTCTCAGAAGCATAACATGTCCCTCTTCAGTGACTGTCACTATATACTTTGAGCTATTCATAATTCCTTTTAAGTTATTTTAAAGAACTTTGCCTTCTTTCACTAGCCAACTTAAAAATTTTCAACACAGGTTAGGTAGAACGTGTTAAATAGTACATTCTTTAAAATTGTTGTAGTATTAACTTTTGGCTTTATGCTGGTTCTAACCTGCTTATGACTGCTTGTAGATTACATGACTTCAGCTTATGCTCTTTCTCTCTTGAAATTGGCCTTTGCTGCTTACTAATATTTTGTGGGTGCATTTATGAATTGTACTAATACAGGGTGAAGCTTTTTGTGTCCATTACAGAATTATTTATTTTTAAAATGACACAGACAAAACTTTATTGCAGTAAACCTTGATGAAATATATAATTACAGATACCATTTTCTTTAAGACTTCATTCATCTTTTGATTAAAAATTCTTACCTTGAATTTTGACTAGACATTACTAAACGCAGTACCATAAGAGACTTGGGTTACATCAGTACACCTACTGACTATGACAGTGTTGAGAAATCTGTTTTCTTTTTCAGAAAATTATCTCTGCAGAAGTTGATTAGGTTGAGATAAAAACCTATTATTCATGATATCATCTGTCTTATAATTATTCTGTCATTCATTAATCTGTTTTACCAAAAACTTCCACAGTCAGTCACATTAAAAAACCTTCAAAGATATTAAATATCATTATTTGCCTTTCCTGTACTACCATATTAGTCATTTACGTTTATCCCTTTTATTCATGTTTCAAATTGCACAATATCCTTCCTTATAATATATCAGAATCTTGTACATTTTCTTCACAAAATTCTATGATTATGAAAACCTCATTCAGAGCCCCATGATAAGACATTATCTATATTTTAGTCTATTTTCTCTACCGCTACAAGATGCAAAACGGTAGTGTAGATTCCATTTCTTCAGGTTTATAGTACAGTTTCGCAAACAGTTCAATAAGAATATCATTCTGAAGAAAATGGGTTTGTCAGTAAATTCAAAAGTTCATTGCTGATTATGTTTTTAAATCGTTACTACACACTTTTCTGCCTGATGGTTTGTCAATAAGAGTTAATTAACAACCTGCAGAAGTAAAATATTAGAGTATCAAAAACTAATAACTACCATATGGTTTGTTATGAAAAAGTTGGACCCTGTTGTGATAATTAGGGTACAGTGCATTTTCCTGTAATATACTGTAATACTATGCTTTAGTAGCTGGGGTAAATCTTGCTGAAAAATAGTGTCCTCTGACACTAGTGAAAGTGAGTAGTTACAGTATTGACAAATAAGTTTAATCAAAGATTCAAGTATAGGTAATATTTTTTTCTTACTGTGAAACTGAGACAATCAAACTTTGCACACTTAAGGTGCACTTAGCATACACAGACTGAAAATAAGAAAACAAACAACCCATAACTTTGTTGAGCATTACGAAATGTAAAAGTGTTTTAAAAGTTTTTTTTTTATAATTCTGAGAACATGATTGGGGTAAGGGAAAGGCATTGGATATGCTCATCCCATCAGTCCTGGTATAAAACGCTCAGTCTCTGTTTCTTAGTGTCCTGACTGTTGCATGTTTGAACAAGAGACTGATCTGACTGAAGCAGTTAGTAATTTATAATATCCTGACATTAGAGCTTAAGTATCTTTCTGTGCATTTTTATATAAGAAAGTCAAGTTTTTTCTTAGTCTTGATGTTATAGTATGACTGTAATGATAGGTTGTTTTATCTTTCCGTAAAGTGCAAAATTATGCCCTATGTATTTTCTTTTTGTTTTCAGAACTGGACTTTTAATAGTATAGAATATCTCTTCCTGTACTGTAGTTTGACGCTGAGTCCCACATTTTTTAAGTGGCTGCTAAAGTCACCGTCCCTTTAATGATGAGACTTTTACTTTGGCCAATAAATCCTTTGATTTCTGTTTTGCATGCACATCTTAATTCATTTACTGTTGACTAGATGAGTGAAAATTAACTACTGTGCCCTCCTTTTCTTCCGAAGATTAAGACTGGAATTGCTAGGCAATTCTTGTTAACACTGCAAAATTCTGCCTTCTGGCATACAGATCTTGGGTATCGTAGCTGTTTTTTTAAACATTAAAAGTATGAATAACTGAACTAAGCCTATATCCTCTCCAATGCAGGTTATCAAACGAGTAGCTGAACTGCAGCAACTAGTTGAAGATGCTGAAAATTACTTGAGTGATGCAGACGGAGAGACGACCGACGTAGAAAGTGTCCGCTCAGATCAGTATGGCCGACTAAAACACTCGGATTCACTCCTTCTTCTGACTCAGGTGAGGAATGCCTTTGATGAATGAGAGTACCCTGGGTGTTTTCATAGCAGAAGCCACATTGAATGAGGTGACAGTAAAATACATCTTTCCACTGGGTTACTGCTTTGAGCATTAATAACAATATACAGTACTGTAGCATATTTTGTGTTGCTTAGTTTTGCAATTTTTGTTGAACCAGTTGGAAGATATTATAATCTAATTTACCTTTTTATTTTCAGGGTCAGAAGCTGTTACCAAATACTGAGGTAGTGGAAAGTGAGGAACGATCTGGTAGTGATACAGATTCTCAGTCAACGCCTAACCAGAGCCCTGCTCATAGACCTGGTAAGTAATGTTGTCTGGTCACAGATATTAAATTTCTTGTTGTTTAACATATTTCATATAGATTTACAATGGAAAAAGAAGGGGACTACAGTAGCACATCAACTTAAAAAAGATGCTTTGGGGGTCTGGCTTTTCTGATAAGTAAAAAAGTCTTTTAAGTAACAAAGACCCCATATTAGAGCCTGCACTCATATAATTTTAGATGTCTTTCATCTAAGAGTTATTCCACATAGTTCCTAGCCTAAACTAAGCTTTACTTTACACTTAACATTCATAATAAGAGATTTATATACAAATGTATCATGTCTAAAATGGTAGCAGTTCATAAAAATAATCATAATGTGGTAGCTGAGAAGTACACAAGTCTGCTAAGGTGAAGTCTGGTAGGTCAAATTAAATGTAGTTCAGGTAGATTTAAATGGAATGAGAATTATGGTAACTCAGTTCAGTATATCAGCTAGGTTTTATATTGAAAAAACAGTACCCTACAATATTGACTAATATATATCAGACTTCGCTTGCAGTTGCAAAGCCTCGGTTCAATATATCAGCTAGATTATAGATTGAAAAAAGAGTACCCTACAATATTGACTTATATAACATTGACTTCTCTTGCAGTTGCAAAGCCTTGGTTCAATATATCAGCTAGATTTTATGTTGAAAAAACAGTACCCTACAATATTGACTTATATATATCATTGACTTTCCTGCAGTTGCAAAGCATCAGTTCAATATATCAACTAGATTTTTTATTGAGAAAGAACAGTACCTTACAATATTGACTTATATATCATTGACTTTTCTTGCAGTTGCAAAGCCTTGGTTCAGTACATCAGCTAGATTATAGATTGAAAAAACAATACCCTATAATACTGACTTGTTCATCATTGACTTCTCTTGCAGTTGCAAAGCCTCAGTTCAATATATCAGCTACATTTTAGATTGAAAAAACAGTACCCTACAATATTGACTTATATATATCATTGACTTTCCTGCAGTTGCAAAGCTTCAGTTCAATATATCAGCTAGTTTTTTATTGAGAAAGAAATTACCTTACAATATTGACTTATACATCGTTGACTTTTCCCTTGCAGTTGCAAAGCCTCCGCAACGCCCTTCTTCAGTCTTGAAGCCCAGTGGATCCTCCTTTGGCCTGCACTCCCCTGATAACCTGCCAATCACCATGCAGAGTCGGGAAGACGACATCAAAGCGTTAATAAAACAACTGGAAGACAACTCTGGGCTCCCTTATACATTTGCAGAGGGAACTTTGTACCTTGATCCTGATATCATTGATTTAACAATGATACCACCACCAATCACACCTGATGAGGTGAGTTCTAATTGACAACTGAGTACTGTTATGTTTGTATTTTCATCCAGATGATTAATTAAGAAGAGTCTTAAACAGAAATACAAACTATTGTCGTTTACAAGATTTCATATCCATGAGAAAGCTGTGCTTTTTTAAAATCCATGATGAGGGCAGCTGTTACACAGCACATCTTTTTTTTTTTTTTTACAAGGCCCTGAAACCATAACTGTAATCTACTTTGTACAAATTCCCTCTGCTATGGGTCCCCAGTTAAATGGCATGAAGGGTTATGTGAATATCTAAAGTGTATTGTGCACATTATAGGCTAACAAACATTGCAGTTTTAGATAAAGCCTTAAAGTTGGCCATGTACAGTTTGAGCTGGAAACCTTTGGGTTACCTTCATTTCCATTTTATATTTGACAACCATCATGTATGTTGGACTTGCAGAGGGCATTGTTTGCTCCTAGCAGAGATTTTATTATCAGCTCTTAAGCTAAAACCAGACCCCAATTTCAAGTGTGTAATAATTGCTTGAAAGTAACTTGAATGTTCAGCATCTTTAGGCAAGACCTGAAAATGAACTCAACAGCTCCCACTAATGTCAAAGAAATATCAAATAATTTTTTGGTGTTCAGTATCACTTGCACCATTTTGTCTGTGGTCTTATATTGACCACCTCTGTCAGACTAAGAAAGACATTAATGAAATCCAAATTAGCTAATTAGTATTGTTGAATCACTGCATTTCTTTGCTTTGGTTAACATGCATGAGACCGAGTTCATTCCTTGTTTATGTTTTAGGATGCCATAAAAGTTTCACAGTTTTTCTATGTTGCCTGAGGTATCTTGTGATTGTGCCATATCCCTTGGTATTTTATGCTTGTAGTATTAATTAATGCAGTCATTACTTCCAGTTCAAGTGGAATTCAAAATGTCATTATTGATTCTACAAAAAATCAGGCTTTTTCACAGTCATTACTTCCAGTTCAAGTGGAATTCAAAATGTCATTATTGATTCTATAAAAAATCAGGCTTTTTCACTTATCAGTTTAGAGTTCCAACCATCTACCTTAAATAATGATGTATCTACCATTTTATATCTCATCTTCCCACTGAAGCTGCTGGATATAATTGTCTAATCAGATTCTGATATTTTGTTTGCACAGATATGTTAGGACCGCCTAAGTCAGTGAGATAAATTGCACTGAAATACCTCCAAGATCTCTGGGAAAAGCTTATTTTGATCCATAAAGAAATTTCAAAAAGTACATGGAGTGAAAGTTATGTTTTATTTGCCAGATCTTTTTACTACACACAAGTCATGTGACACAAAACATTAGTCTTTCAGAATCTTTTCAGAAGTGTACTCAGTGAACCCCAGTAGAACCTGCTGACTACATTTCATTACTTATATCAGAATTAGCTCGCTTGTACTTCCCAACCTGTCCAGTCAGCACAAGTGTATTTTGTATTTTAAATGCAGTTTGTAGTTTTCATCATATTGCTTTAGAATTGCATAAACAGGCTTTAATCATCCTAATTTTCAACCTTCTTTATCCCTTTTGGGACAGAACGAATTGTAATTACTGTATATCATCTAGCCTGGTAAGACAAAAGAAACTCGCAGACTGTAGTAAATTTCAAGATGTTTATTAGAACTGTTATGAGCTTCCTAGGAAAACAATCTTTTATGAAAGCATATTCTGTATATATCTGGGCAAGTGTCATAAATTTTAATTCCTTATACATTGATGAAATTTTAATCCTAGTTTCTGTGAGGAATTGTACGATCAGTTTCATGTACATAAAACAAGATTATTCTTAACAATTCATATATTCTTAACAATTCGTAATCTCTTCATTAGTGTTAAAATCATAGCTTCGAGAATTCATTGCCTTTTTGTTTTACAGGATGGCACAAAAGTCTTCCCACCACAGCTGAGTACTCCCCCAACACCGTTTGCAGACAGGGAAACGCTGGAAAAGGAGTTGAAAGCCTTGGAACAGGATCTTGGTGATTTGAGATCCTTGACGAATCCTAGCTGGCTTGAGCATGACGTGGTTAATAGTTATGCAGACTCCACAACTACTGGTAAGTTCAGTATGAATAAGCAAATTAACTTTCCAGTCTTTTTGTTCATTCTGCTGTATCATATGTCAGCCATAAATTCTGTAATACAGAAATTTAACAATTAGTAATCAGCTAGAATTTCCATTTACAAAATAAAAAACTTTTCAAATTGTGTTATATTTCAAAGCAATACAAACTTTTGTTTTCCTTCAGTCCTGTGAACTATAAATGAGGGCATCAATTTTGATTTCACATTAACTAATCGGAAAGATTTGCGAATTAATTTCCTCACTAACCTGTCTTATGTAAGGGGTTGGTGAAGGTATGACGGTACAGCCTTTTAGGTAACAGAGTCAGTCACCATGGGACTCCATCCAGGCAGCATCTTGGTTTCACCTTTGGGTGAAATGCTTCCTAACTTTACTGTCACTGGTGTCTCATCTCAAAAGTTCAGGAGGTTGCTGGAGTGGGATGGAAAAACTCTCACTTTCCTCTCGCATCTGATTGCCACCTTGTGGGCTAACCTTGTCTACAGAAGATATTACATGGTGTCCTGTCTTCCCTATTGTCGAGACCAATGTAGAAGACATATAATGACAGCTTGGACTGTGTGATCCACTATGTGGTCTCCTTCAAACCCTCCAGGACAACAGCAGGAGCTGCAGTCAAGAATTGGGAGAAGTCAGATCTCATGCCCAAGCCACAGGGTACCTTGACATACTCACAGATAGAGCAGCAGCACGTTAGGCTTTCAAAGGGACTCTCACGTCAGCAGACTGAGGAAAGTGTTGGTGCTATTCCTGTCATAACAGGTGCAAGCTACTCGACTCAATTAGGTAATCCTTGGCCAATAGTCATCCCCTGGAGAAGACTGTCTTGGAAAGGTGAATCCATCTGCATTCACTTCAGTGGCAACTGAAGTGGCATTGACCAGGTTAAATTGATCCTCCCTCTCAGCTTGCGCTGTTGAGTGCTGAGATTAGAGAGGATCTTGCTTGGTGGCTGGATGGCAGAGACTTCTTGCAAAAGTTCCTTGAGCTCTTGTCTGAAGATGCTTCTGTTCACATTGAAGGAGAGAAGTAGGGTACACACTTGAGCACCATGGATGTTTTTGGTGCATGGTCAGAGGATGGATAAAATCTTCACATCAACATCTTGGAAATACAAGTAGTACTGTTTAGCCATGCAAACATTCCAACAGCAAGTGATGAGTCACTTCATATTGTTGATAAGCAACAGTACCAACTCAATGGCTTAGGTCTAAAAGCAAGGGGGAGATGGTATCCCTTCACTTCAATCAGTTAGTAAGGTATTTGCACAAGTGGATGATTCACAATGTTGTCAAGCTCCCTGCCAGGTACATTCCAGGCAAGAGGAATGTAGTACCGTACCACCTAAACCACAGGGGACAGGCAGTAGGGAAAGAGTGGTCTCTACACTTAAATGTATAAAAAGGCTGTTTGAGCTTTTGGGAACAATGATGATTCACCTGTTTACCATACACCAAAACAGGAAAACTAGGAGCTTCCTATTTAGCTGTAAGGTCAGCAGGTTGATCATCATTGTTCCCAAAGCTCAAACAGCCTTCACTGGAGAGGGGAGGGACCACTCTGTTCCTACTACCTGTCACTGGCAGCTGAGGTGTGATCTGACACCACATTCCTCCTGTTTTGAATGTATCTGGCAGAAAGCTTGACAGCATGGCCAACCACACACATTTGCGCATCTCTATCTTGCCAACTCTGAAAGAGATGAAGGAGTACCAATCCCTTGCTGCTTGTTGCTTAATTGGTGGAAGATAAGATACTTTCATGCACTTGCAAGCTGTTAAGTACTCTTATAAAGAGGACTTAAAAACTTCAGCTTCTCTAGTCTTTGGTGGTGGCACTAGTAAGGAAAGGAACATTCTTCCTCCCTCTTCAAGGCAGCAGCTCAGGTTGGGTACATGCTGGAATGTTTCTCTACTGTCTTCCTCCTCTTTGAGGGCAGCAGCTCAGGTTGGGTACGCTCTATGTTTTCTTCATTCTTCCTCCCTCTTCAAGGCAGCAGCTCAGGTTGAGTATATGCTGGCATACTTCCCTTCTTTCTTCAGTGCTGCAGCTCAGGTGGAGTATGTGCTATAATGGTGTCTTCATTCTTCCTCCCTCTTCAAGGCAGCAGCTCAGGTTAAGTACGTGCTGGAATACTTTTCTTTCTTCCTCCCTCTTCAAGGCAGCAGCTCAGGTTAAGCACGTGCTGGAATACTTTTCTTTCTTCCTCCCTCTTCAAGGCAGCAGCTCAGTTTGAGTACGTGCTTTAATGTTCTCTTCTTGCGTCCTCCATCTTCAAGGCAGCAGCTCAGGTTAAGTACGTGCTGGAATACTTTTCTTTCTTCCTCCTCCTCCTATCCAGCAGCTCAGGTTGAGTATGTGCTTTAATGTTCTCTTCTTGCGTCCTCCATCTTCTAGGCAACAGCTCAGGTTGAGTATGTGCTGGATACGTCTCTTCTTTCTTCCTCCCTCTTCAAGACAGCGGCTAAGGCTGGGTACATGCTGGAATACTTCTTTCTTCCTCCCTCTTCAAGGCAGCAGCTCAGGTTGAGTATATGCTGGAATGGATGCAAGCTTCAGTTACAATTACATTTTTTCCAAGTTGGAATGATTGATTCCAGCTTGCTCTGAAGGCTACTCCTACATAAAAGGCTCTGGTTTGTATACCCAGGAAAAATACAAATTGCTATATTTACAAATTTCGTTATTCTGATCCTATGCCCTTTTTCCTAACTAACCTGGTTTCATCTCATAATGCTCCTTGAAGTAATTAAATTAGCTGGTTCACTGTCCTATGCAGGTCAGATGATACTCAAAAGATTCTTTTGGGTTTTCTGCTAATATGGACCTTATTTGAGGAATTCTGATAAAACACTTGAGCTTTGTTGACACTGATGTGGTATTTTTGGAAAGCTACAAAGCAAAAGAAGTGTTTTAATGTACAGATTATTAGACGCACATGAAACTTGTAGCAATTAATTCATGTTAAAAGGCCTTATCTTACTTCCTGTTAATATCATCATTCAAGAACATGAGAGTATGATTTACCCTATCAAAACAATTTCCCTTTGTCTTGCTTGTAACAAATATTCAGTGGCAAAATTAAAGTAGCATCTTACTTAAAACTATAGTAATTGGACAGTACTGGTATGCACTACTGTTAGTTGTTCATAGCACTGGTGCCAGTGTTGAAAAATGTCAGCAGAAATGGCATAATGAGCTTAAAATATGGAATCATTCTGGTGTCAGCCTCACAATTTATTTGATTAACTATTTATCACAAAACCTTTTTTACAGTATTTAAAAAGAACCATATTTCTCCCAATCCCTTGGAATTATGGGAAAGTAGAGACAGACTTTTCTTAAATAATAGTAAATGCTTTGGTGTATTGGGAACGAGTTGGCAAAGGCCATCAAGCACAGCCCTAAAATCAGTGTCAAGGGATATGCAGTAAGCAATGTCTCATTTAGCTGGCACTGGGAAGCCAACAGAGTAAGAATATTAACAAGAAGGCTGAGGAAGAACAATGTACATTTGTTGCAGAAGAAAGACCTGCTCAGCAGAATGTGAGTTCTGTAGCTTGACAAAGATTGTTCTTAGTCTCACTGGCTGCTGGTCACGACCTTTCACGACCAACCTATATAGCTTCTCCCCGAGTTAGATTCCAAGAAGGGTTCAAAGACTGGTGCTCCTCTACAGAAGAAAATAATCAAGGGAAATCCCAAAAATTCACCTTCAGGTGAAGATTCTGGCTCCCCACTTTCCTTTTCTTTTAGCATTCCTAAGACCAAGAATGAAAGAGAGAGTGCAAAGGCAGAATGGAATCGAGGCACTCCTCTGCTAAGTCCTGCAGCAAAAGAAAGTATTATTCTCTCATTATTAATAGTTTCTCCAGTATACAAACCCACCTATTTCCTGTATAGAAAAGTTATTAATTTCTACAGAAAAGAAAATAGTTATCAATTGGCAAATCTGTACTCTTGAAATTCCAGAATCAGAAAACATGTTGCCAAGATCACAGAAACCAAGTTGTTGGTTGTTTGAGTGTCCCTGACACACTGGGTAACTCCCAAAAAAAGCAATCAAGAATGATTAATCATTCAGATATAGCTGGACAACCACCAATACCAGATAAGATCAAAATAACATCCACAAAACTTCAAAACAGAGTACTGTATAGAGTTCTGCAACCAGAGCAGAGACAGAGAGACATGCTGACTCCAGATCAGTTGACTAGGCAGAACTCTACCACTTACCATCTGCCAAAGCATAAACTTCTTAGACACCTCTATGGTGTGTGGATGTATGATAGGCTTGCCTTTGCCACACAAAAGTAAATCACTTACAAATGGTCAAGTCCAGTTTAGCTAACTTTATTTCATGGCTTTCCACAGATTTGTTTCAGATTCCCAGGCCCTTTATAAAATGTGTAGTAGTTGATCAACTCGTACTCTTGCACTGCCTTTTCTGTCAACACCAACATCTGATTTGTTTATTACTGTGACAGTAATTAACCTTTAGGGTAATAACATTTTATTCCCCACTTCATCATCAAAAGGTCATTTTGGTAAGGAAAAAAAAAAAAAAAAAAAAGTCACGTTTGCCACAAGCATGGTTAAAGGCTGCTACCATGCAGAACTGGTACTCACTCTAAATGTGAATAGCAAACAGAGGCCTACCACACTAAATACTGTACTCAATTCCAAGACGATATAGTTGTATCAGTAACTATACTCTCCATCACAAAAGACAAGCACTAGCATATGATCTTCGTAAAACTGATAAATCTTTTGTACCTCCAACTTCATCTGTTTCGTATGCAGCTAGCTATCAAGCCAAAACAGAAATGAATTGAAATTATTGCCCCTAAGAGTCAAAACATGCCCAGAATGGGCTTCCTGCTGAGCCTGCTGAAGAATCAGTTGGCAGTGATTGTGGGCTTGTAAAACTGTACTCGCAGCATTGGATATTGGTACATTTTGCTACCCTTACTTCACCTCCCAAACGAAAGCCCTCTAAGTTCAACTTTTCTCCAGGTAATTCTTGTGATGGAATAAAAATCTGCATTTTGGCAACTGAGCACAGGTACTGTATACCCTGGTCATCATCAGCAGTTGAAAGTCTTAGCCTGGAAACAATACCAAATGTGTGCTCATAATGCAATACACAATCTCTTGTTTAATGTACATGTATTGCTGAAGTGGACTAGACACCCAGAAAACCACAGGAAAAACCAAATTTCCCAGGTTAAAAATACGGGACAAATGAAGTTTTTACTGCACTAACACATTACTGTACTTGCAAAAAACATCATGATAGGATGAATCGGAAATGTCGCCCAGGAGAGCCGTGAGAATAAAGAACTATAAACTATATGAATACCAAAGTTAACACTGAAGTGAGTCTGTAGTCATATATATATACTGACACCCTCAGTGTCATGTATATGAATTGCTGGGTGTGCCATTTTGGAAACTAATAGGAGTTGATCTTTACAACAGGCAGTTTATAAGATGTAAAATATAAGTTTGCATTGTACGTTATGCTCTAAACATTCCTAATTTTATTGTACAGTATGGATTTTTACCAACACTACATTTTCAGAAGATCACTTCAATAGAGTACTGTATTGCCATTACATTAGGTAACACTTGATCTCACTAAATGAACGAGCTAAACTGTACAGGAGCCGGAAGTATCCTAGGATGGTTTGGCAAACAAAAATAAAACAAGTAAAGTCAGTGCTTTAATATATTTAAATGAAGTGCCTTTTGAGGGATGTATTTAAATTTTGGGGCTATATTATATTTGCAATTAATCTGTTCTTTTTAATTATTTGACATAATGAACTGCAAAATCAGAATGTGATGATATGAGAGACTCCTTTTAGTAAATATTTATTTTTATTTCACTTTGTTGCCAACTAAAATTACAAAAGAAAGGGCAGTGTTCTTTAGTCAACAGCAAAATTAACTTAATATCTATGGAGAGGCAAATTTTACCCACATTTCTTGATGAAAATTATCACACCACCAAATCAACCTTAATATACATTCATTTACCAGCCTTTTATATACTGTAATTGTATTTTTCAAATGCCAGGTGCTATTTTGTTTTACATTACACTGTATTTTCTTCAAATTAAAAATGCGAACAGTAAAATAAAACTTAGTTTCCATTTGTTAACAAAAAGCTGGATATCATAACTGTACAATAAAATGAGAATGGGGTATTCTTTTTATCAGTATGAATATACAGTAGGTACCTGACTTAACAATTCTTTTTAAAAGCTGGATATCATTACTGAACAATAAAATTAGGGTGGTATTCATTTTATCAGTATAAATGTACGGTAGGTACTTGATTTCTAAACATTTAAAAACTTACCTTATCCTTGGATTTGTAAATAATAGACTTTTTCTCTTTCAACCAGGTACCAGTGACACTGAAGACAGCCTCTCTCTCAGTAGTCTCAATACCAGCATAGCTTCCACTGACTCTGTCTTCACGCGGATGGGCATTGGCGCAGGCGGGAACGGCCAGGGAGTGGTCAGGGGGAGTAACTTCACCCTAGCTGCCCTCAGACAACTGGGTATCCACCTGGAAGAGGGAGAAGACATTGATTCCTTTATTGCCAATCTCACCATTCCTCCTCCACCAGAAGGAAGTGTGGTAAGATCATTTTGACCAATTTTTTTTAATAGCATCTCTTTCTGTATTTCCTTTAACCTTCTGTTGCTTCTTTCAAATGAATAACGTATTCTTTGCAAGCTCGAATTTCAAATTGGTGGCCCCTATGGGCTTGTTCCATATGAATAGGGTAGATCTGAATAATAATAATAATATATTCTTTGGAAGCTGGATTTTCAAGTCTATGGCTCCTCTGGGCTTGTTCATATGAATAGGGTTCATCTTTGAGTAATAATAATTTAACAATAATAATAATAATCCCCTCATAAATTGACTACTGTGTTAATTGAGGAATTTTATATTTTCAGGACCTTCAAGCCTGCGCTGAAAGTAATAAAATGGGTAGTGAATATGACATATCTGCATTTATCATACCCCCACCTCCCTCTTCTGATACAAAAGACAACAGGTCTTCTGATATTATCAGAAGACTGTACGAAGCCAAAGAGGGAATAAGCAAGGTATGTATATTTGCTGGATTAAATAATGATATTTACAGCTGCTTTATAATCACATTGCTACTAGAATATTATAAAGGTTTGTACACACATTTACTATGAAAGTCTTCACGTTACTCTCCAGATATTCTTTATAGTACTTTAAAAAAAGGAATCTGTTTCTGCCTACCTATATTGTGACCATCTTTCAGTAAAGTATTTGTAATAAGAAAAAACTATTCTAATATATTTACTAATATCCTGAGAATACTACAGATATGAAATTTGCAAATTCTTTAAACTTGTGACTGACTTCCTTGACATTTCACAAACCTGCATTTTATGGTGATTGCCAGTACAGTTCAGGATGCCTGAAGACCAAACCTGAAATATTGGACATGCTCTTGACTATAAAATAAAATTTATTTTAATGGCATTTATTGCAAATTTCTGTACAGTATTTCTACAGAAAACTTATGGAATCTGAGTTTAGTACAGTATAACTGCTTGGACTTCACTCCCTAACATTTAAAAACATTTTGACAAAATTAAAAAAAAATTACAGTGGAATTACAAAAGAATAATTTGCTCCAGACCAAATTAAGCAAAAAATCTCATGAATTCCAGATGTGTGATGATGGCAGCGACCTGGAGAGTGGGGAAAAGGACCAAGAGATTGCCGAAGTTAAAATTAGCTCCGAGACAATGGCTAAACGAGCCAATCAGGCTGGCAAAGTAGCATCCTTACAGAGACGTTTTGAAGTTTCTGCCAGAAATGCCTACGCTAGTCCTCCTAATAATAGTGCCTCCATAGACAATCGACAATTATTATTGAAACTTAGTAAAGATAAGTCTAATTCTCCTAGTGATTCATCAGGCTACGACAGCCTTCGATCCAATCATTCTAATGTAGGGTTTGAGTTGGATGCAAAATTAGCACAAGCTCTTGAAGAAAATGACAAGATGTTCAAAAGTTTCGATACGCTGAAAAGAAAACAGTTGATGAGTGGTAGAAGTGGTGGTGTTAGTACAGTAAACAGGGAAAGTAGTAACGATAGCAGTGATTCAAGTCCCCCTTCAGTTATGTCTAGAGTGCGAACATTCAGCTCGGGTTCAAACTGGGGCACAGCTTCTTTGCAGAGGCCATCAACCCTTCAGCGCCAAATGACAGTGCCAACTACCAAGGCAGAACTATCAAAGGAGGAGGACCCCACCTCCCCCTCCTCGAACGCCCGTGACACGAACCGGTACTCTCACCCACCCTAAGAAAAGTGTGCCTGCTTCGTCCAAAATTCAGAGAAGCATATCCATGAGTACAGGTAATTTGGCAAAATCTGCCTCCCAGGGGGACATCATGATCGAAACCAAATCTAACACCATACTCAAGTCGCCAACAAAGAGCACCAAATCATCCGCATCCAGCGAGGACCTCAGTGATTCCAAAGCCTCCCCAGGATCTCCCTCAAAGCAGAGTTTAGCTTCAAGTAATGATTCCCTCACCTCCTCCTCAAGTGTGGTCACAGTAAAGTCTGCATCCTTAAAATCACTGGACAATGATGAAGACCCGCCTGAGTTACCCCCAAGGAATGGGGCAAAAGCTGCCATGAAACCACCTCTTCCACGTAGCTCTTCTCAGGTTTGTTCTTTGGTTTTACCGTCACTTGCATGATTTTTTGACAATTACATTTTTTGAGCTGGACTTAATAGTGTACTAATTCATTACTGAAGATGTATTTTTGTATACAGTTTTTCTTAGTGGTAATTTTACTACCAGTTTTTTTTTTTACTTCATGCTTGCTGAATAATGCCAGTGCAGTAATGTTTTCTAGTCAGTGAACATAAACCACCTTTTTGAATTTGGAATAATTTCCCCTAAGAAAGGTTTGATTACTTATCCAAGCACAGAAGCATTTGTAGTTAGATCATTCTGATTACCATTCAAATTTTGACAAGTTATTTCTAAGTTTTTCCTATGTTTTTTGTACCATACTAATTAAGAGTAATGTGCTGAAACTACATCAAATCACTGTTTAAAAGTCCAAGGCTTGAATGATTAAGCTTTTTAAAAGAAAAATAGAGAACTAACATACTGTTTTTCAAAAGAAAAAAAGATAACTCATATACTGTTTAATAACAGGTAATTTTCATTAATAACCTCATATACTGTTTAATAACAGGTAATTTTCATTAATAACCTATTTTTTTGCAGGATAATGTAAAAATTGCTATGCACAACAAAGGATTACGTTCACCTTCACCTGTGCACAAGACATTGAGGAGTCCGTCGCCTGACAACACTGAGCGACCACCTTCAGTGCCTTCACGACTACGCAAACCACAACTGAGCCCTTCCAGCTCTCCGACTAACAACCTCCCTGGTACGCACCGTCCTCGCAACTTGGGCAAACTCTCTGCTCCATCCCCTCCAAGTGGGAAATCCCCAGCTTCCAGTCCAATATCACCCAAAGGTAATTCAGGAGGCGTGTCACCCAGGGGAGGAGGAGGAATCGTGCGTTCCCCTCAGAAGAGTCCAAAGGCTACTCGAAAATCCCCTTCTTCAGAAGACAAACCTCAGTTACCTGCAAAGACTAGTCAGTCACCTGCACGAAGAGCACCATCGTCTCCCCCTGCCACTAATGGAGTGCGAAGTCCTGTTCAGAGTTCGGGGAAAACTTCATCACCATCATCACGGCTTCCTAGACCTGATAATACCAGCGTTGCTTTCAAAAACAGTCTCAATCAAGAAGTAGCACCCCTACAAACCTCTTCCCCAAAATTATCACCCAAAGCCAAAATGGTTAATGGTAAAACTCCAAATGGCACAGATTTAGATGATTCCTTAGACTCTGGGAGCTTTGACCAAGATTCCTTGGAGGAAGCAGAGGATGTGGAAGTCATGCCCCCAGCCTCACGGGACGCATTCCGACGCCTTGCCATAGTTGTTAGCACTTCTTTAAAATCTCTAACAGAGATGGCTGCAGCTTGTACAGAAGCCCAGCGCTCAGGTGGTGTAGCTACTCAAGATGAGGTCAAGTTCCAAGAGGCCAGAGATGCACTGACAAGTGAATCAAGACAGTTTGTAACTGCCTCAAAGTTGTTCGTTAAGTCAGCAACAGAGTCTGAAGAAGTTCTACTACAGTGTCTCTCCAACTGCATAACACTTATGCAAAAGATGGTTGATGTCACCCAGCAAGTCGTGAGACACACGACGACACCTCTCCAAACGCAGAATGTCGTCGTCAAGGTGAGAGATGTCCTTACCACCTATCAGTCGACTGTGCGAGCAGCCTTATCAGCTGCCGGGAGGGGCATGGACCACCCTTCCATGAATACTCTCATGACTCAAGCGACAAACCTCGCTGGCGTACTCACTTCCCTAATGCGTACTCTCAGAGTATTTAGCCCGTGAATGAAAGATGTGATTTCTTATATATAATATAGAGAACTAAAGTACATAAATACCATATAAAATAGCTTAACTATAAATCCATCATTTATATCAAGTGCAATGAGAAAAGTACTTAATGTATTTACACATTTTGTAGATATAGCAGTAGAGAAAAATTCATTACAGTACCGCCTAACACCATCATCGTCTGCAACCTGACCAGCTTTTGTATATAAAGTATACAGTAATGATAGAAATCTCAGGTATTTCAAAATATTGATTAAATCAGAAGAGCGAGAGAAAAAGAAGTGTCAGTGTTTGAGCTAAAATTAGAAAGAACAGGAGTCAGACAAGTGGATTTCACTTACTACATAGAGATGTATATTTATTACACAGATATACAGTTAATATAAATGTGTGTATAATATTAACTCCACTGTAACTTCACACTTGACGATAATAAAACTTTCCAAAAAAAACTCCTGTTTTCTCAAATGTACTCATTATTTTTATTTACTTTTTAAGTTCCAGAGTTTATTTTTAACTTTATAATCATACCTTTTTTTTTTTTTGCATTTGCATCTCACAAATTGCTTCCACTTTTTTTATATATATATATATACAGTATTCAGTAATATCATGTTCATCATAACTGTTAATTTCCATACTGTTAATTTCCCTTCCCTGCCACTAGTGTCTGTTGATGTATATATTGTATGTACAGCAAAACTAATGATGTGAAAATGAGCTCATCCTTGGCGTTGCAAAAGATCAGTGTTTTTTTTAGTGTAACTGCTGTATTTTCTGCTGAATATAGTGTTACAAGAGTAATGATACAAACGTGTTTGAATTGAAACCTTTGAATTCTGTCTGAAGGGGACGTCTCAAGTAGTACTTGTAACACCAGGAGCTATCAATACAGAAATTGGTCTTAGGGGACATCTCAAGTTATAATTTTAACACCAGGAGCTATCAATACAGAAATTGGTCTTAGGGGACATCTCAAGTTATAATTTTAACACCAGGAGCTATCAATACAGAAATTGGTCTCAGGGAACATCTCAAGTTATAATTGTAACATCAGGAGCTATAAATACAGAAATTGGTCTCAGGGGACATAAGTTATAACTGTAACACCAGGAGCTATTAATACAAATTGGTCTCTGGGGACATCTCAAATTATAATTGTAACACCAGGAGCTATTAATACAGAAATTGGTCTCAGGGACATCCCAAGTTATATTTGTAACACCAGGAGCCATAAATACAGAAATTGGTACTTCAACTACTTTGCTTATGATTATTCAACTACTGTACATCTTGAAACTGGCAGAAATGAAATACAGTGTACAATAATGGCACCATTAAATCAATACAAGTTTGTTTTTGAAGGAAACAATAATGACAAAGCCACAAACTTTGTGCAGATTCAAAATCTGGTAACGATGGTGCATATGACATCTTTAGAGATCTGTATACTTAACAGCTACCATATTTTTTCCTATGCAACATATTGGATGTGATTAACTTTTTTTTTTATATCTCTTACTCTGACTGCTGAAATTTTTTTTATATATCTCTTACTCTGACTGCTGAACTTTTTTTATATATCTCTTACTCTGACTGCTGAACTTTTTTTATATATCTCTTACTCTGACTGCTGAACTTTTTTATATATCTCTTACTCTGACTGCTGAACTTTATATTTCTTACTCTGACTGCTGAACTTTTTTATATATGTTACTCTGACTGCTGAAATTTTTTTATATATCTCTTACTCTGACTTCTGAAAACTTTTTTATATCTCTCTTACTTTGCTGAACTTTTTTATATCTCTCTTACTCTGACTACTGTTAAGTGTAAAGTACAGGTCAGTTTTGGCTAGGAACTATGTGGCATTGCAGGCTATAATATTATAGGGTTTCTGTTACTTAACAGAGTTTGTTACTTATCAGAAAGACCAGACCCCCAAAGCATCTGTAAGTTAATGATAACCCTGCTCCTACAGCTAAAATAAAAATTACAAGTACTTTAACTCATAGCAAGGCATTCAATAGCAGTCTTAAGTAAAGTTTACAGAAATCTAGTCTCCTTACAGTTCACTGAACAAACCCACAATGTTTTCACTTCATCCCATTAACTCCCCAACTTTTTAAAACCCTCAGTAAGATTCAAATACTGAACTTGGACCTCAGGAAATTCCAAGAAGGTTAAAATTTAATATGTATTTCACATAAATGAAATTGTAATGAAAGCTCAACAAACATCAAGAGCAAAAGAATTGCAAAACAAAACGCTTACTCAAAATAATTTGTTTTTGCATAAAGAGAGAAGCTAAATATGACTTGAACTTCTTAAAAATTTGGTTATTACTTTCAAGTACAGTACTGGGGAATCCCAACCTCCCTCACGTAAAATGTCTGAGAGGAAAGTCCTGAAAGCTTCACATTTTCAATCAAATCTGGCAAAAATGAGAAACTGGCACAGGGACTAGTCAATAACCACGTACATGTGACAGAGATGAATGCTAAGAGGATAGAATACAATAGAATATGAATTTAGGCCAAAGGCCAAGTGCTTGGACCTGTGAGGTCATTCAGTACTGAAAGGGAAATTTACAGTAAGAAGGTTTGAAAGGTGTAACAGGAGGAAAACCTCACAGTATCTATGAAATCATTGTTAGAGGGTGGAAGTCAGGTGGAAGAAAGAGAATATAAATGGAGGTACAGTAAAAGGAATGAGAAGTTGCAGCTAGGGCCCAAAGTGACGCTGCAAGGACCCTTTAAGGGGATGGTCACTTTTGATAAATTTGTCTCCTTGGGTACCTTACAGGGAATTAAGGCTATTAAGTAACCATGATCAGATCTAAGTTAAGAGTTTACATTTATCATAAATTCCCTCCCAAAATACTGAGTTCTGCAGGACTGGTCCAGTCCCAGAGAGGGAGAAGAACCTAGGAAAAGGCTGCCCTGTAACCTTCCTCAGTAAAAACAGTGTGTAATTATGTTCCCTAAAGATGAGGGAGAAACCCAAGCGGCCTCTTCTTGGGATGAGGAGAAGCACTGACAAGTCTTTTAAGCAAAAGCCTCTCTGTTGGAAGGAGAGGAAGAAAGCCTCAAAGCATGAAAGGACACGGTCTCCAAACTTCACAAGAAAGTTTTAATGTTAAGTTTGTGGTGAGGGCTGAGTCAAAGCAAGAACTCCCTTTGGGTGCCTGTGAGGAACCTAGCAGATCTTAACTGTCTTCTAAAACATCAGCTTCAAACACACTGATGAACTACTGGTGAAGAGGTGATTGCCAGGGAACAAAGGTGCCAGAGACAACCTGACATCAGATTCCAGCCAGCAAAGGATATCCTTGCACCCAAGGAGAAATGATTGCCTTGATAAATTAAAAGTGTGACACAACAAGAGCAGAGGGAACCAAGTTTTTTCCAGACTCAAGCTGATTCATGAAGAATGGCATAATGGTGGCAATCTTGTTTCTGAAGGCAGGCAATACTAGAGCTCATGTTGTACTCACTCCACCCTTCAGTCTTACTCTCTGCAAAGAACTCATGCACTTGAATAAAAAATCCCATGCAAGTTAAGGCTGTCTCCAAATTTAACCCACAATTTCAGTGCGGTGCACTGTAGGCATTACTTAAGGTTCTTTGCAGCGTGCCTTCGGCCCCTAGCTGCAACCCCTCTCGTTCCTTTAACTGTACCTCCGTTCATATTACCTTCTTCCATCTTGCTTTCCACCCTCTTCTAACAATCGATTCATTTCCTCCTGTTACACCTTTCAAACTTAATGTCAACTTCCGTTTCAGCGCTGAATGACCTCACTGGTCCGAGTGCTTGGCCTTTGGCCTAAATCCTGTATTTATACGATTAGAAATGAATAAGCATTTGAAAATACATTTAAGGTAAATACTCATCAAAACTTAATTTTATCGTCTCGGTGACTTAGTAGTCTCAGTGACTTAGTAGTCTCAGTGACTTAGTAGTTTGCCTGGAAGTGAAGTCTGCGTCATAATCTTTTGGCTGTGTCTGGAAATTACGAAAACAAACTTCGCCACAGCGATGGTTAGTGAAGTTAATTAACAATTACGAGAATTTCAGTAATAATTATAATAATACACGGATTCACCTTCATTCTGGAAAGAGGGCAACACGGGTGTGTCACTGTCCTGAGATAACTTTACAATTTGGGTGTTACCAATGAATAAAAAGAAAAAAAAGGGTAGTTCGTTGAGAAGCTTTGAAAATAATGACGTTCTGTTCACTTTCTCAAAGGGAAAGTAATTTACAATTCTGGTATTCCTTAAGAATCAAGATCGTAGTTTGTTGAACTTTGAAAATAACTGCGTTCTATGAATTCCAGTTATTAAAGGAAAATCTGAACTATAACAGACAAATGGGGGCAGCCAGGGTTGGGGGGTGGGAGGGAGACACTTGTATACAATACAAGGCCGAAATAGAATGGAATATAAAAGGTAGGCCTAAGGCCAAACGCTGGGAGCTATGAAGTCATTCAATTCAGCGCTGAAAGGGAAATTGAGAGTGAAATTCAGAGGTACAGTATAAGGAATGAAAGGGGGTTGCAGATAGGGGGCCAAAAGGGCGCTGTGAGGTGCATTGATGGTACTACCTCCCCCCACGACGGAGACGAGTCTAAAGCCAATTTTCAGATGTTTATATTTATCCTACGCGTGCGTTATTCAGATTTATCAATAGTGTCAGTAACTAATGCGAGAGAAGAATTAATAGAATTTCCTGTAAGTCAACACTAATAAACTGTTATACAAAATTGTTTGTAAGAATGCCTCAGAATAGCCGATGTGTCGTTATAAGCTAAGTACATCTGTTCAGGCGGGAATTAATGAAATTACTGACATGAACCTGGGCGCACGCGCGCGCGCACACAACACCAACAATCACGGGGAGAGAGAGAGGGGGGGGGGAGAGCAAAGCTACTATTGCCAATTTCTTGAAGAATAATAACCAGTTTTATTATAGTTTTATCTTTAAACACAACACCAACAATCACACACACACACACACACACACACACAGAGAGAGAGAGAGAGAGAGAGAGAGAGAGAGAGAGAGAGAGAGAGAGAGATTGAGAGAGAGAGAGAGAGAGAGAGAGAGAGAGAGAGAGAGAGAGAGAGAGAGAGAGAGAGAGAGAGAGAGAGAGAGCAAAACTACTAATTGCCACTTTTGAAGATATTAGTTTTATTATAGTTTTAACTTTAATATATGTAATAAGTGAACGAATTAATGGCAACTTCTAGTAGAACGTTAGTTTATTGACCCCGAACTGCTAAAATAGAGACACTTGTCGCTCAACAGGTAAATAAAAGAAAATGTGAAAGATTAACAGAATATTGTTATAAACATTTGGTTCCACTACACCTGTCCGTGCAACAGGTGTTAGAGACTACAGGTACATATCTATTATACACTGTATATATTCAGATCCATACAGAACTTATAATTATGTAAAGACCTTATAATCAAACGTCACGTAGAGCGTTGAATAACAAATGGGGAAAATCTACGAGAATAAATAAAAATTATCTTTTATTAAACTAGCGATAAGAAATAAATCCGCGAGATGAAGCTTCGGGGCTGTCTGGCAACCCGCATTCAGCCGGTACGTGGTGTGATCTAAAAGGCTTATTTATTTAAAAGTTTGTATACCGTATAATTAAACGTTACGTAAATCAGTAAAACCTAGATTTAATAAATACGAGAACAAATAAGAATGAAGGTACGTTTTTAAGCTCGTGATAAGAAATAGGAGATAAAAGCTACTGGTGGTGCCTGGCAACTCGACCAGCTGGTAGTGGTGATAAGCGTCAACTCGATGCCGGTGCCACTCAGTCTTTAAGTCAGTGTCGGACGTGTCACTACACGCCCTTTTCCTCACGGCGTCAGTGAATTCGGAAAATTTATTTATTTTTTATTTTTTTATCATCCCAAGAGATATTAAATTAAGGTAAGCCAGCAAAATTAACTCCTTTATGATCAGTTTTACCGTCCATAATTACGATAAGGTTTATCAATGTACGTAAGGTTTTCTGTCGTAACTTCAAACTGATAAGAATGAAGGAACGTGGTCTGTCTATCTGTTGTGAATGTTCTTTTATTCAATCTGAGATGCAACAACAAGTTGCTCGCTCGTTCAGGAAGGGGCAACTTAAAGTGTTTAAGTTGTTTGACCAATAAAATGGGATATTCAAGATTATTATTATTATGATTATATTATTATTATTATTCAGAAGATATACCTCTATTCCATATGTAACTAGCCCACAAGGCCACTGACTTTGAATTCAAGCTTACAAAGGTATATTATTATTATTATTATTATTATTATTATTATTATTATTCAGATGAGTCCCTATTCATATAAAACTAGCCCACAGGGATCATTGACTTGGAATTCAAGCTACAAAGAGTATATTATTATTATTATTATTATTATTATTATTATTATTATTATTATTATTATTATTATTATTATTATTATTATTCTTTGGGTATAGGTCTCTTCAAACATGTTTTGTTGAATATGATGGCAGCCTTGGTTGCAGTAATCTTGTAGATTATCCGTTCAACTCTTCTAATTGGTCTTTTTTCTTCTTCAGTAACATTATTAAGTAAAATGCCAAAATTCATTACGGGTATTTTTTTATTTATAAATAAAAAAATCCCTGCAATGAACTTAGGCATTTTACTTAATTCTGTCACTGAAGAAGAAAAAAGACCAATTAAAAGAGTCCAACGGATAATCTACAAGATTAATGCAACCAAGGCTGCCATGATATTCAACAAAATATTATTATTTGTAAAATTAGGAAAAATACCTTCTTGAATACAGGTTTTGTTAAACAAAAGGGCAGTTTCAACAGCATTTATTTTATATAGTGAACGCATTATAGCCATTGCATCCTGCTAAGGGCGAAACTAGTCGACACCCCACGAGAACTACCTCCTACACATCACTAAACCACCGGATATGAATATCGGCCAATTACTTGCAACCATTCCAGTGCAAGAAAAGCAACTGATAAGACGAATTGAGGTTTTACTGTATAAAATAAATGCTGTTGAAACTGCCACTTTGTTTAACAAAACCTTTATATTATTATTATTATTATTATTATTATTATTATTATTATTATTATTATTATTATTATTATTATTATTATTATTATTATTATTCAGATTTAAACCCCTATTCATCTGGAACAAGCCCACCAAAGGGGCCAATGACTTGAAATTCAAGCTTCTGTAAAGTATTCTGTGGTGTTCATTTGAAAGAAGTAACAGAAGACAATAGGAAACAGAAAGATGTCAATTAGTACAAGAGAAAAAAAGATAAGTTAATAAATTTATAGCTAAATAGATGAAAATAATTTAGATAATACAAGGTGAATTGTTTTAAGGGTAGTAATGCATTGCAACTTCTCGGGGATAGATTCTAAGGCTGGTATACAATACAATTTTTAAAATGCTGGATTTGACTGGAAAACACCACGATGCTGAAGGCTTGGAATAAGACTTGCGCGAGGCCACAGCTTCGAGATAAAGTATATCGAGAGAGATATAAGACTTTTTAAAAAAAAATCAAAAAATGAATCTGCAAGATTCAATCATTCTCTGAAACAGAGTTTAGTTAACTGCATTATGGTTTATAATCAACACATTCAACATTTACCAAAACTTTTGCAATGAAAAATCATAAACTTTTACCATTTTCCAGCGTCACTCGCAGTAAAATCAGACAAAAACGTAACGGATCTCTACGAATGAGTCTAGCGAAAAAAAATTAGCGGATTAGGTGTACTGTATGAGTCTAGTGAAAACTGGCGGATTACCAGCCACGTGGCTTATGCAAATCCTCTCAATGTCGCACGTGTGTCCAGCCACATCACGAATGGTATATGTTATGTAGCCATTTTGGTGTGGATATTCGTATTTTCTATAGCCACTGTGCACACAGATGCGGACGTTGCTATAGGAGCGCGCATGCGCGCGTGCTTACATCTGCCCAACCCGGAAACATTAGCCTACACCTGTACATAGTACAACACACGCACAACGATGTAAGTGTGTGTGTGCGTGTTACAGACTACTGTGTGTGCGCGCGCGCACGCGCGTGTGTGAGCTCATGAGAGTACCGGCCGGCGTTACCGTAATATATTATTTAACTATGCTGTAACCGTTACTGATAAGCGCGATTACTCATTCTAGCAATCTCTCCCATTGTCTGGTTAGCCTGGCTTGAGAACCCCGCGATGAGAATGCACAGTAAGTAAGCGCAAATGTATTATTTCAAAATCAAATCCGATTGCCACCGTAGGCAGGCTATATGCAACGCGGGAATACGCATTTCTCCGTGAGGATCAGCCTGGACATTGAATTTACCTTTAACCTTGGCTAACTCTGTTTAAACCTATATACAAAGTAGACCTATATTCAAACTGAACTTGCAAACGAGTTATCGGAACGGAATTCCGATACATCTGAAAAGGTATCACAATAATGTCACTGATAACTACTGAAATATGATAAGTATTTGTCCGTTGAGCTGTTTCTGTATCCATTTCTTGATAGTTCAATAGCTTGGTTGCAGTTGCTGATTGTTATACAGCTAGTTGTTGAGCATCTTAGTTTGAGAGCGGCTGAGCATTTGCGGTTGGCAATTTGTGGTTAACATTTTGCAAATAGTTTGATACTATCCTTTTTGCTGACAATTTCGTGCTTGAAACTAACTATTATAAACGATTTTATAATCAGAAGTCATTTTAGACTTAGGTGACCACTGCTTTATTATTTAAGTTCAAAGGAATTTGCAAGGAAAGGTTTTAAACTTTGTAGTTTTACTCTTGAATGCTTGTAACTGAGTGTATTACTATTATAATTAGTTTACCTGCTCCGTGCATATAATATACATTGCAAAACCAGAGACCCCTCTGGTTTTGCTATCTTTTGTAATTAGTGAAAAGTCAGCCGTCAGGAACAATTTTCCTATTGTGATCAACAAAAAATTTACCTTGAGATCAATAATTCAGTTCCCATTGGTGTCTACCGTTTGTCATCAGTACAAGTAAGTTGGTTACCGTAGGCTTAACTTCTGCTCTTATCACCTACATTATGATGGTTAATGTTACTATTTTAGATGTGATGCATTTTCAGATGTATTTTTAGATGTGATGCATTTTTTAGATGTGATGCATTTTCAGATGTATTTTAGATGTGATGCATTTTCAGATGTATCTCTTAAACTGAATAAGTGTAAAGTGCAGATTAGTTTAGTTAGGATATCTATGTGCAATTGCTGTTAGCTGTAAGGTATCTAGAATGAATGATTTCGAGTTATCTGGCATCATGACAAACTGGGTCACTGACGCCGATAGTAATTATATGAACAACAAAGCTTCTATAAAAACACAAGATAAAAGAAAATTAATGAAATATATTTTTGGGAGAAGACCAGCATCGATAATAAAACTAATAATGCCACTGGCATCATACACCACATCCTCTCCAAGGATCTTGGCAAGGATATGAGCCTGCCATCCCGACCAAGAGCCTCAGAGAGGTAACGGCTTCTAATATCCCCAAGACTGGGGCACTCATACCATCAAGTGCCTCACAGTCAAGGGGACCAGACAATCCTCGCAAAAACGTTGATTCTCCCCGGCCATCAAAAAGCCTCGCGTTAGGCGAGTATGCCCCAATCCTTCAGCGGCAAAGAGCCGTCTCCCATCTTCTAGGCATACTGCCATATTTCCAAGGAAATATATCTAGAAAATATTCAAGTGCAGGCTGTGGTATGGTGTCTTTATTAAGTTGTACGGACAATTCTGGGTTACTATTTGAAAGATAACGAATAAGGAAGCAGCAAGCATGAATGAATTAAATCCGCTGGTCACTTTTGCCTGAACTGCTAACTTGCTTTCTGTTCTGACAACTCTGAAAGTCTGAACAAGAAATAGCCGTTTTAGAAGCTTTGTCGAGATTTTATTTCAATAAGTTGAGAACTCCAGTGCCATGTTTTCATTTACATGGGTAAATTTACTCTGTATATCATAATTTACGGGTAATAACAATGTGGGAAAGTTACATTCTGATTTATACATAGGCCTATACTCGAAAACAGCAGTCTCCAACAGTTGGGTTAGAACAGTGATTCTTAAACGGGGGGATGCCCCACTAAGGGGGCGCCAGAAGCCTCCAAGGGGGGCGCAAGCAGGTTGCCAGATGGTGCCTATTTTTTTTTTTTTTTGATATTAATTGCAAAATTGCCAAAAACATTATCACTGCTTCCATCTGTTTTCTAATTATCTCCTCAAAACATGCCAAAATTTCAAAATAAAAGTCAATGTTCATTTCAAGTCTTATGAACTGAAATATACTACAGTGCATTCTTTTAAAAAACTTAACAGCAATGAAACAAAAATCTATTTTTCATCCATATATTCATATAAGCAATTAGCAACATATTGTTTATATGTTGGCAAAAATTTCAGGGGTTGGGGGGGCCTGGGATCTATACATAATGCAGAGGGGGCAAGGCAAAAAAAAGTTTAAGAACCACTGGGTTAGAACATACTGCATTCGTTTTCATGATGCTTTTTATTCCTTAGCTGACATGCGTCTGAAGAAGTTTATCAGTGAAATAACTCGATATTAAGCTTCTACTTTATGAATCCAGCCTCATTATTATTCTTCTTTTTCTGCTTTGTTAATCCACCTACCCTCAGGTATCTGAAGCCATATCGATCTGTAGTGATCGGGCCCCTTAAATACTATTATGACTAGAGTAGCTCGGTATGATAGCAGTGTGTCACGCGAAGTCACAGAGTAGACCTTTATCGGCAGATCACGCAAAGTAGCCTAAAAATTATGGGTCAGCCCGCTGCCCCTTCCTCTCCCCCCTCCCCCTATAATACACCACACCCTACATTATGATTACTGTCGCTTACAAGTTCCTTTGAAGCTTACTGTTGTGCAAGGCATAGTTAACAAGGTTTGAAAGGAGTAACAGGAGGAACAATTGTTAGGAAAGGGTGGAAAGTAAGATGGAAGAGAATAAGAACAGAGGTACAGTGAAAGGAAGGAAAGGGGTTGCAGCTGAGGGCCGAAGGGACGCCGCAAAGAACCTTAAGTAATGCCTACAGTTATATAGTAATCAAGCTTTCTTTTAGATGAATGGTAAGACCTTGATAGTTTATATTTAACTTTAGTGATTAAAACGCAGCCTCACTTTTCCGCTTTCATAATTTTATGTCAACATTGAAGGTATAATCTCTGTCCCACAACTCTATGGAATAATCTCTCTCTCCAAATATTGGATTTCTCTTTCTCTCTTGAATATTAGATTGCTCTCTCTCTCTCCTCTCTCTCTCTCTCTCTCTCTCTCTCTCTCTCTCTCTCTCCAGAACATGATTCATTATATCGTATAGTATCATGTCATTAAAATAGCTGCATTAAACTAATCTCTGTTATCTCGCCTTTAAGCCCAGATTTTAGTACAAAATTTTTCGCATAAAAAATAATTTTTTTATATTATCATCTTATCTCTCGCCAAAGAAAGACCCAAATTATAATAAAATTTAATTTATATTTTACTGCTTTCAATTCGTATATGAACAAGCAATAATCAATTGATTTTACTGTCATCTTATCTGTCGACTAAGACACTCAAATTATAGTAAAATTCAGTTAATTTTTTGGGCTGCTTTCAAATTGTATATCAACAAGCAATAATCTCATATCTTACTGCTGCGTGTCTTCGTTCATTTTTCCTTTTTTAAATTTTTTTAAATCGATTAAAAGTTACTTTACAAACATGACTGACTTTATGAATGACTGACCTTGACTCAGCAAAACACCCCCCACCCCCCTTCACCCCGTCCCTCTCCTGCCTCCCCCAATCACATCCTGGCGTCCCAAACTTCGAAACTTTCCCACAGGGGAAGTAGAGCCCATCAGTACACCTCACGCGGCGCACGGCAGGCATTACCCAAGGTCCTTTGCGGCGTCCCTTCGGGCACCTAGCTGCTACCCCTTTCATTCGTCTCACTGTACCTTCGTTAATATTCTCCCCCCTCCATCTTAATTTTCCCCAACCCTCTCCTGACAGTTGTTTCATCGTGAAGCTGAAACGCTGGGACCTAGAATGTCATTCAGCGCTGAAAGGGAAACTGAGAATAAAGATTGTTTTCAAGGTGCAACAGGAGGAAAACCTTTTGCACTGTGAAGCAGTTGTTGGGAGAGGCCTGAGAAAAGCAAGATGGGAGAAGGAGAATATTATGAACGGAGGTACAGTAAAAGGAATGAAAGGTGTTGCAGCTAGGGGCCTAAAGAAGGGATGCTGCAAAGAACCTTAAGCAATGCCTACAGCGCACCGAGTGAGGTGCACTGACAGGCGTCTCAGTCCAGCTAAAATCTATTCCCTTATTCAGATCGAAACGCCCAACTGATTCTCTGCTAAAATCTGTTCGCTTATTCAGATATAAACGCCCAATTGATTCTCTGCTAAAATCTATATTCAGATAGAAACGCCCAACTGATTCGCTGCTAAAACTATATCTATCGAAACGCCAAACCGATTCTCTGCTAAATTCTATTCTCTTATTCAGATCGAAACGCCCAAGTGATTCTCTGCTAAAATCTATTTGCTTATTCAGATCGAAACGCCCAAGTGATTCTCTGCTAAAATCTATTTGCTTATTCAGATCGAAACGCCCAAGTGATTCTCTGCTAAAATCTATTCTCTTATTCAGACCAAAACGCCCAAATGATTCTCTGCTAAAATCTATTCGCTTATTCAGATCGAAATGCCCAGCTGATTCTCTGCTAAAATCTATTTGCTTATTCAGGTCGAAACGGCCAAGTGATTCTCTGCTAAAATCTATTCGCTTATTCAGATCGAAACGCACAACTGATTCTCTGCTAAAATCTATTCGCTTATTCAGATCGAAACGCCCAAGTGATTCTCTGCTAAAATCTATTCGCTTATTCAGATCGAAACGCCCAACTGATTCTCTGCTAAAATCTATTCGCTTATTCAGATCGAAACGCTGACTGTAAAAACCAGATCAGAAAACGCCCAACAGATTCTCTACAAAATCTATTCGCTTATTCAGATCGCCCAAGTGACGAAACGCTTACCAGACGAAACGCCCAACTGATTCTCTGGTAAAAATCTATTCGCTATTCAGATCAAACGCCCAACTGATTCTCTCTGCTAAAATCTATTCGCTTATTCAGACTGAAACGCCCAACAGATTCTCTACTAAAATCTATTCGCTTATTCAGATCGAAACGCCCAAGTGACTCTGCTAAAATCTATTCGCTTATTCAGATCGAAACGCCCAACTGATTCTCTAATAAAATCTATTCGCTTATTCAGATCGAAACGCCCAAATGATTCTCTGCTAAAATCTATTCGCTTATTCAGATCGAAACGCCCAACAGATTCTCTGCTAAAATCTATTCGCTTATTCAAAAACCCCCATTCGCTAACGGTTCGCTTATTCAGATCGAAACGCCAACTGATTCTTTCTGCTAAAATCTATTCGCTTATTCAGACGAAACGCCCAACTGATTTTCCGTAAAATCTTCTTCTTATTCAGATCGAAACTCAACCGATTACTAATAAACTATTCGCTATTCAGATCGAAACGCCCAAATGATTCTTCGTAAAATCTATTCGCTTGTTCAGATCGAAACGCCCAACAGCCGATTCGATTCAGATCGAACGCCCAACTGATTCTCTACAAAATCTATTCGCTTATTCAGATCGAAAACTGAAAAGATTCGGAGATCGAAAACCCCAACTTTCTCTCTTCAAAATCGTTCGTTATTGAGATCGAAACGCCCAACTTTCTCTGCCAAAAATCTATTCGCTTATTCAGAAAAAACGCCCAACAGATTCAAAAGGTGGTTAAATAAGATAGAATATGGATTCTCTGTTAATTTATCCAGACAACGCCCAGGACTGCTAAAAATCTATTCTATTGAGATCGAAAACGCCCAACTGGATTCTTCTTCCAAAATCTATTCGCTATTCAGATCGAAACGCCCAACAGATTCCCTTCTGGAAAATCTATTCGCTATCAGATCGGAACGCCCAACTGATTCTTCTCTAAAAATTATTCGCGAGATCGAAACGCCTAACTGATCTCAAAATCTATTCGCTTATTGAGATCGAACGCCCAACTGATTCTCTTAAAAATTCGGCTTATTCAGACAAACGCTCTGGCGATTCTCTTCGCAAAATCTATTCGCTTATTCAGATCGAAGCGCCCAACTGATTCTCTGCTAAAACCTATTCGCTTATTCAGATCGAAGCGCCCAACTGATTCTCTGCTAAAACCTATTCGCTTATTCAGATCGAACTGATTCCGCTCGTAAAACCTAACGCTTATTCAGATCGAACGCCCAACTGACTCTGCTAAAACCTATTCGCTTATTCAGATTTACCAACCGATTCAAACCTTCATTATTCAGATGACAACTATTCTCTGAAAACCTTTCATATCAGATGGATGGTTTAACTGATTCTCTCTTGCTAAAAACCTATTCACTTTATTCAGACAAAACCGATTCTCTGTTAAAACCTATTCGCTTATTCAGATCGTATGATTCTTCGCTAAAATCTATTTATTGGAGATCGAAAACGCCCAACTGATTTTCAGTTAAAATCTATTATTCAGACTTTAAACGCCAAGATTCGAAAATCTATTCGCCATTCAGATCGAACTGATTCAAATCTATTCGCTTGAAACGGATATGTAAAACCTATTCGCTAAGATAACCCAATAATTCCCTTCATAAAACCTATCTTTGCTTATTAGATAAGAACATTTTGTGTAAACATTATTCCTTTTATTCAGACTGGCCAACCTTGATAAACTCTATTCGATTATTCAGATCAGAAACGCCAACTGATTCTCTGCTGAAATCATGGTAGTTTGAAAACCTATTCGTTAGATTTGAAAACCGATTCTCTAAAACCTATTCGCCATTCAGATCGAAGGACTAAGAAATACGACAAAACCTATTCTCTTATGACGTTCAAACTTGATTTCACAAAAACCCATGATTGTTAATCGAAACGGCCAACTGATTCTGGAAACCTACATTCAGAAAACGGCCATGGATTTCCGCAGTGATTATTGGTTATCAAACTATTATATATATACACCGAGAATGTCGTGGACGAGAATCGTCAACGTGTTAGAGAATTAGTCAATAACGTTAAAAGGTGGTTAAATAAGAAAAATCCACGTAACGAACCTGGGACAGGTTATCGATAATCAGTAAAAAGGGACTGAAATGTTTGAAAAGGAAAACCACTTGCGTATATTATAGAGGACTGAGGGATGTCAGATAGCAAAGAGAATTGAATTTGGGAAATGACCAGATGGAGCTAGGAGTCAAAGGACAGCGTTCTGGCCAACAAAATCATTATTGATGACAACAGACAAATAACATATAAACCGTTCGATTGAAACTAACGCTTCAGTTTTTTCCCAATTCACAGGCTCATATCTGAAACGTTAGCCACAAAGAATAAGTTACAAAAGTAACATTAACATTTTTGACTCCAAATTATGCTCTACAGAGGCCAGATAACCTTTATGGTAGTGCTAACGTTTTTGAAAGTCTTACAATGGAAGCGTGTAATGCTCCTTGACGTTCAAAGTCATCTTTACATAATAGAATGTAATTATTGGTTATCAAACTTTACATCTTACAATAGCGTCGTAATGCTTCTCAATCACATCTTAACAGCTATTTAAAATGTAATGCCCACATATCGATAATCATAATAGCATAAAAAGAAACCCTTCTTATTATCTTAAATATTTGAATTTAATGCCCCTCTTACATCACTACAAACTATTGTAGGAGAAATGCCCTTCTCGTATCTGATTGAAACTGCAGTAATGCCCCTTTCACATCTTGAAGTTAGCATGGTGTAATTAACCCTCTTACAATGCTCTTACAATAGCATTTAATGCCCTCTTACATCTTACAATAGCATGTAATGCCCTCTTACATCTTACAATAGCATGTAATGCCCTCTTACATCTTACAATAGCATGTAATGCCCTCTTACATCTTACAATAGCATGTAATGCCCTCTTACATCTTACAATAGCATGTAATGCCCTCCTCCTACATCATTTAATGCCCTAGTAGCATTTAATGCACTCTTACAGTAACATTTAATAACCTAATAGCATTTAAATAGCATTTAATGCCCTCTTTACATCATTTAATGCCCTAACGTCTTACAGTACCATTTAATGCCCTCTTACAGTAGCATTTAATGCCTCTTAAGTTCAACATTTACAGCATTTTAATGCCCTCTTACATCTTACAATAGCATTAATGACCTCTACGTCTTGCGCAGCATTTAATGCCTCTTTATGTTTACAATAGCATTTAATGCCCTCTTTAAGTCTACAGTACAGCATTTAATGCCCTCTTACTTTACATCTTTTAATGCTCCTCTATGCTTACAGTAGCATTTAATGCCCTCTTACAGTAGCATTTAATGCCTTCTTACATCTTACAATAGCATTTAATGCCCTCTTACAGTAGCATTAATGCCTTCTTACATCTTATAATAGCATTTAATGCCCTCTTACAGTAGCATTCAATGCCTTCTTACATCCTACAATAGCATTTAATGCTCTGAGGCAGGATGCTGCCTGTCTTCTTCGGAAGACATTCAAGAGGCCATGTCAAAGCTGGAGCATTTCTTGTGGTAAGCAAACTGGACACTAAGTTTTGAGTTAAAATCATACTCCCCGTCGAAGGAATTATGGAAATCAATGATAACTTGTCTTCCAACCCTGCTTTAATCCCCTCAGTGAATAAAACCTTGATCTGTGACGCCACTGCTTCAGAAAGTGATGAAGTTACGACGTATTTCTGATCAGGTGTAACTTTCAGCTTAGTAACACTTTGCACTCAGCTGTTAAATCAAGTTTCACACCTGTTGTCAGCACTTGGAAGCATTGGTCGTACAAGTTCTATTGAAGGAAGAAAACTAATAAAATGGGAGAAGCTGAAGTAAGAGAGAGAGAGAGAGAGAGAGAGAGAGAGATTGGACTGGTCTGACGTCAAGTTAGCAACAGGATGTTAGGCCTATACGAATTCACTTTCTTTCCTTCTCAGGCCAAAATTTATCAGTAGGTCCATAAATATCATTCATTCTCTTTGCTTCTCAGGCCAAAATTTATCATTAGGCCCATAAACATAATCATTCATCTTCCTTCATTCTCAGGCCAAAATTTATCAATAGGCCCATAAATATATTATCATCATGTTTCTTCATTCTCAGGCCGGAATTTATCAATAGGCCTGTAAATATATCGTTCAATTCAGTTCTTCATTCTCAGACCAAAATTTATCAACAGGCCTATTTCCTTCATGCTCAGGCCAAAATT
Organism: Macrobrachium rosenbergii; assembly: GCF_040412425.1. Taxonomy (NCBI): domain Eukaryota; kingdom Metazoa; phylum Arthropoda; class Malacostraca; order Decapoda; family Palaemonidae; genus Macrobrachium; species Macrobrachium rosenbergii. Next base: position 103,506 of record NC_089745.1, on the reverse strand, counting down.
TACCAATAGGCCTATAAATTTGTTAGGGTCACTGTCTAACATATTAGTAAAATTTAATAACCTATAGTATTATATAATACGGGCATCGATTATTTAGTTGAGAGGAGAGAGAGAATATTTAAACTGCTCTCCTAAAGTCTCCTGCTCAACAGATGGAAAAATGAACTTTTCGAAAATAAACGAACATTTACTTTAACTACAGTATATACACCTACAGCCTAATGACACACACACACACACTTGATTACCGGTATATAAAGTTTTACAATACACTTGTATAAAGTTGCCTGTTCACATCTGTATAAACCATTAAAAGTGTTACACTTTGTTGTCCATGATATTAAACAAAGGAAATACTTCTAGAGCTACACTGAACATCACGAAACGCCATGTTTGCATAGTTCCACTAGACCGAGGTGTTTCAGAGAACTCTCTAGACCTTGCACTAGGCAGACTCTAGACATCATCAGTCTAGGAACTGGCATAGAAAAGGAGGTACACTAAAAGGAATGAAAGGGGTTACAGCAGCTACGGGCCGAAGGGACGTTGCAAAGAACCTTAATAAGCAGTGCCTACCGGGGATATCAGCCTAAGATTGCTTTCAGATTTACTTAACTTTACATGCGCCATTTTGTATCTTGATTTATTTAAAAATTTAAGTACCGTCTCCTAGACTCATCCGGTTATGCAAACTGTCACATGAATCTATATAAAAAAAAAAGGGCTGTTAAGACAGATCTCATGCGGCCATTTGTAAAGTGGGGAAACTGTATTACAAAGTAACATGTATTATTATTATTCAGAAATTAACCCTATTCATATGGAACAAGCCCACCATAACGACCACTGACTTGCAAATTATTATTATTATTATTATTATTATTATTATTATTATTATTATTATTATTATCCAGAAATGAAACCCTAATCGTAAGGAACAAGCCCACCACAAGGGCCACTGACTTGAAAAATCCGAGCTTGGAAAGAATTTATTATTATTATTATTATTATTATTATTATTATTATTATTATTGAAATCCAAGCTTCCAAACAATACGGCGTTCACTGAAAAGTAGCAACAGAGAACAGAGACAAGTGACTGTAGATATTACGAGAAGCGTTGCCTGCCATGCCCGTAGACCATCTCTACTACAGTACACCTGTTATACAGCAACGGCATTGGCAGAAAGTGCGAGAAGAACAGGTGTCCCGTAACACCTGGCCCTTCGTCCGTCGTGCTGACAGGTAGCCACGTCGAAAGATGCGCCTCTCTCTCTCTCTCTCTCTCTCTCCTCTCTCTCTCTCTCTCTCTCTCTCTCTCTCTCTCTCTCTCTCTGGGTTTCTTACTCAGTTCGGGTAGTGTGAATTCAAGTAAACACACGATTCACCACAAATTAATAATAATATTATTATAATAATAATAATGAAATACATTTTTTGTCCCAATTCTTACCAGCACTAGCAGATCAAGGGGGTGGGGGGAGCACCTGGGCACGTGCCCCTACCCATGAAAAAAAAATGACAAAATAGTAATATTGGAGATTTAGATGATAATAACATGAGAAATATAAAAATGGAAAAACAATCTATTATAGAAATAAGAAAAAATAATTATATAGGTATATATACGAGTACATACACATACATATATATGTATGTTTATATGTATATATACATATGTATAATATGAAAATTGGTGGCCCCCATGAAATTTTTCTCGATCCGCTACCAGATATAGCACATATAGGCCTATATAGTCTTTATACCAAGGGATCACGTCGGAGAATTGTTAACCGTTTCTCTTTTAACTACACATTAATACCGCTTGATTGATTGATAGACTTATATTACTTAAACTGACGGAGCAATACCTTGTGCCAAAATGCATCAATAGGAAATTACAGTTCTTGGAAAGTATAATTTCTATTCACCAACAAAATTATATAATCATTCCCTCTGATACTTCCAAGTCCACTAAAACCCGAATGGATTCTCTCTCTCTCTCTCGTTATATAAATTACGGTCCTTATCAAAAAGTTTTTCCATTCTTCAATTAAATATAGAATTGAATATAGAATTTAGGCCAAAGTCCAAGGGCTGGGACCTATGAGGTCACTGAGCGCTGAAAGGAAAATTGAGAGCAAGAGGTTTGAAAGGAATAACAGGCGGGAAACCTCGCAGTTTCACTATAAAACATTTTAGAAGAGGGTGGAAAGTAAGATGGAAGAAAGAATATGAACGGAGGTACAGTAAAAGGAATGAAAGGAGTTGCAACTAGGGGCCTAGGGGAGGCTACAAAGAACCTCTTTCTGCTATATCTGATACGTCGCGTCAACTAAAAGCCAAATGTATTTCCTTAATCTCTCTCTCTCTCCAGCAGCAAGGAAGATGGTTAACTACTCGCACATGCTCGTCGGTGCACTGGCGCTGACGTCATTCGTTCTGCTCGTGAAATACCGTAACCTTACTTCCAAGATGTCCGAAGATCATGTGGTACACGTCATGTCCAAGAAGGCGTTGTAAGTATACTTCATACACAAACTAACCCTGCTCCCCACCCTTATGTAGTACTAGGGACTAAGCATTGAATGACTGGTTGATTATATTTACTAAAACTGGCATCACAAAGGACTAAGCATCAGATTTCAAGTGGCCTCCAGTACTATTTAACACCTCTCCCACGTCATCATTTTCTCCTTTTCTTGCTACAAGTTAAGACCATCTCACCCCACCAGTTTTCTTTACTGGGCTAAGCATCAAATGCCAAGTGGCCTCCTAGTGCTATCTAACACTTCTCCCACGTCATCATTTTCTCTCTACAAGTTCAGACCATCTCAGCATAAAGTTCCCTCTTTTCTCAGTAACAACACAGAACCTCACCTATTGAAACCTCTTGACAACAGAAACTCGCCTACAGGAGCCTCTTGACAACAAAGTTATTTATTACTCCAACACTTTCCAGTCACTGGATATGTACTGTAACTTGGACCACCACCTTTCTTTCAGTCAAATCAAAATAAAATTCATTTCTACTCATTAGGATCATGAATCCTTTTATTCAATCTAAATCTTACTTCAAATCACAAAAATGTCAAGTTCAACTTCTAAGTCCAGTTTTATTCTGTTGGCAGACCTGCTCTCAGATTCACATCTAGTCCCATCTGAAGTTCATAAAATATACTTCGACACTCAAACTTCTTTTTCCATTCCTCTTTTTGACAGCTGGACCATAAACAGAAATGGCCCATAACCAATATTTCATAAGGACCGTTGTTTTTTGTAATTACACATACAAAAACTCAACGGTGGTGGGAAAACTTTTTTAAAAATGCGGTAACAATGTTGTTTATAATACTACTATGAATTATAATTTAAAAATGTGAATTGTGGTCTGGGATACACCTATAAGCACTAATTTTTAAGAGTGGCCTGTAAATTTAACCTAAAAATACACCATTCTAACATGAAAGTCACAACTGTCAGTTCTCATGACAAAAACTGTAGTTTAAATTTGCAAGAGAATTATAAGCATTCATCTGAAAGATTACTATAAACATCCCTCATCTAGAAGACAGCTGTACCTAAGTTAAAGGCCTCAATCTTCCCCAGTTTTCATTCATAAAAACGTTATTTATGTCCATCCTATTCATTGGTTTCAGAGAAAGCGACCTGGAAACTGAAATCCAGAGGAAGAAGAGCACAGAGGAACGGCTGACTAAAACTAATCAGGAACTGAAAGAAGCCTCATCTCAACTGAAGGTAATACGAGAAGCAAAGAGCCTACACCTCTGGTTTACCAGCACAGCTGGGAAAAAGTGTACGGTCATTACCGGTAAAAACTGGGAGACACTGCCTACTTTTCACATACACACACACACAGGTGTACACCTGTGCACGAGCGCCAACAAAGATGGAATGGAATCTATAAAAATTTAGAACAAGGCCAAGCCCTGGAGCCTATGTTGACGTCATTGGTGAGGTCACTCAGCGCTGAGAGGGAAATTTAGAGCAAAAAGGTTTTAAAAGTGTTAACAGGAGGAAAACCCCGCGGTTGCAACGAGTGTTAGGAGAGGGTTGAGGAAAGTAAGATGGAAGAAAGAGAATATGAACATAGGTAAAGGGATTGAAAGGAGTGGCAGCGGGGGGAGGCCTCGGGGACACTGCAATGAACCTAAATATGCACCTACAGTGCAGCATGTGAGGAGCACTGATGGTACTATCCCCCTATGCAGAAGTGAAGACACAAATAAGATTATAGGGGAATATATTTTAGTAACTTTCTTCTCACTGCTTCCTTTCCACTGTACACTGAAAGGTGTCGTCCATACTGCGGTAAAACATGTTATAAACAAGTTGGCGGCTTATTGCACAATCATCGCAAACAGGTTGAACGCAACGATTTTCTTGCATTCACCAATGCTTCCTTGATACTTACAATCAGGATATTGTTTTCAACTTGTTTGTGGCATGTACGCAACAAGTTTCGGATGTATTTACGACATGCTGCGCTGTAGTGTGGACGCACTCTACCAGATGTTCGCCACAAGAACTACGTGGATGTCTCTCGTCTGCATATACATATGTGCAGCTATGATACACCAAACCTAAAACTGGAAACAGCCCAGTACAGTATAAAAGAGCACAATGTTAGAAAGGTATATAGGTAGATAAGTAGGTATAGAGATATATATATATATATATAGATAATGATGAAAAGGAGACGTAAATGTCTCGGACACGTCCATTGCACAACCCATTGCAGTAACGACACATTAAACCCCATACGTGTTCTACCCTTCATTTTTGCCTGTCCTTTAACAAGGCAAACATCCTTTAACAAGGCAGTGGATTTTCCTCTGACATGGCCTTCAACTGAATTGTCTGCTAATCAGTAAAGCATCCAATAACCAAGGTATGACTATGTATTTTAGTGTATATATAAAATCTTTACTTCTATATTTTGCCATTACCTTTTGTTCCGTTTCGTTCTCCCTTTAAGGAACCTGTTTCTCTGTCTTCAAATATTTTACACCTAAGTCAACAAAAATTATGCGACAAAACTTTTCCAATCCTTCCTTGGCAATGCTATTTTGAATGTCTGAGAAGTCTAACGTTGTCCTCCTTTCACTTTACAGGCTTCACAAACAGAGTTGTTCAATACGGCCAACGCATTACAGGTAGGTACAAAATCTACATTAAACTGTAGTCTTCATTTTTACTAGCTTAAAGCTTAATACATAAACCTAAAGTCAGGCCGATTTTGAGTGTGTACTTCACTTTGCTTTTATATTTCCATAATCTCAAAACTTTAAACATGTTGGCTAACTTGGTGGGCACATTATGATAATTTTTTCTTCTCTTCTCGTCCACAGACAAGTCTCCAACAAATAGAGGCACTAAAACGAGAAAACGCCTCTAAAACAGAAGTGGTTGCTCAGCTGAAAAAACAAAATAGTGACCTTCAGCAAAAAATTAATACCTTACAAGGCTCGCTTGATGATGCAGAAAATATGATTGCAAAAACAAAGGCTCTTTCAGACGACAACGCCAACACGGTCAAGTTCTTCCAGGAAAAGCAGGCACAACTTCTGGACGCAAACCAAAACTTGGCGGAGAAACTCGAAAACTTCAAGGAAATCCAAGCAGAGAATGAAAACCTCAAGAATCAGCTCAAGGCAGCACTAGAGAGAGCTCAGTCAGCTAAGGCCAAAGCCACAGAACCGGAGAGTTCTAAGTCACAGAAACGCCCAGAAAAGGTACAGGCTCCGGGCAATGCCACTCGCAAGGATGCACAACCACAGAGTGTTACAAAGGCTGGAGACAAGGTACAAAAGCAAGGCAGTGCTACAGTGCAAAAATCAACAGGACCACCAGTCACTGCAAAAAAAAATCTTGGTGCAAAGGAGACCCCTAAAGAATTGCCACAACCAGATACAGCACAAAATGCAAATGCAAGTGAGGAGTTGAAACCCTACGACATGCTCGAAGACGATGTCAAGGAACAGGTCAAGAAGGAAATGCTGGCCAACGACAACGAAGCAGTAGCTGACGAGGGCGGAGATGGCCCACAAGAGGAAGAAGAGGCAGAAGCACCAGCTGAGGATGTCGAGCAGAAGGATGAAGCAAAGCAGGAAGATAAGGGGAAGGTCGAAGGAGAAGCCAATGGGTCAGCTTTTGGGAGCGCCGTCACCGAACTGAGTGGAGGTGATGGACCAGGGGATGAAGGAGAGCCCATTGAAGCCAAGAAAAGCTTCGTAGAAGAGGCAAAGCAGGGTTGGTCCTTTGGAGGGAAAGGCAACGAAATAAGCTTTGATGCTGGGTTAGAGAGCAAGGCTTAACTGGGAGAAAAAAAACCTTAATTCCAGTGCCAATTCTCACCCGAGTCTACATGCACAAGAATCTTTACTAATTGGTTTATCACAGCAAAAACAAAGTAAAATAACATGAATGATCAATAAGATTTATATTTTACTGATTTGATACAGTACTTGAACCAGATGTACTACTTGACTGTGTTTCAAGTCCTAGTAATGATGGTACTGTACTCATTCACGGAGTATACAGGTTTACAAACATCACCTTAAATGTGAAATCCAAAAACTAGACTCACGGTACTTTATACAACACAATGATAAAAGGAAACGAGAAAATTACGTCGTACTCAGAAAAAAAGATACATGAAAAATTACGTGCCATTAACAAATGTAAAAATATACATATATCAATGCACAAGACAAAGAACTAAGCCAACAGCAGTCATCAACACGTTTTTTGAAATGCTTCAGTACAGTAAGCCTCTCCTGACAGGATTCATCTGTTTCTGTATACTGTGTCACAGCAACAAATCTTCATAGAGGCCACTCTAATATGTTCATGGAAGCAATAACAGAGAACACTGTGTTGGTCTGAACATAGTTCAGACTTTGACATTTCAGCTGTAATAAAAACAGTGAACAAAGCTTTCAGAAATCGCATTGAAAACTTAATTCTTTCAGGGGTCATACCGTGTCAACCCAGCACCCCACTGACCTAACTTTTTACATACAAACCACGTCCACACTTGACATCTGCAGACTTTGGTTACACGAGCCCAAAAAATTAGCCAGAACTGTAATTGTTACTAACTAGATTGAGTTAAGTGTTTATGCAACCATTCCAAGAATTTTTTGTGAGTGAATAAGCAAATCTTCCAGTGCTTGCAGCCTGTTAAGCATGTGATATTGCTGAAATCAATATCCAAGAGTTAAAGGAACACTGTAAGCATAGAAATCTGATCAAAACTGTAACTCCTATGACAAAGATTGCAGCATATAGGGTTTTCATAATATGCTTTGTACAGGCCAACCTAGTAATGTGTAGATACTTGGCTACACTATTCATGAAAATGACATCAGTATCTAAATTTACAATTCCCTGTTAGACTCTAAAGCATAACTAGGTCATAATCATAATGTAATTAACACGACAGCTTTTTCAGCGAAGGTTTGCTAACCTATCATAAGCTATACAAATGCAAATCCTACCATTTGTAAAAATAGCAAGCTTGAAATATGAACTTGTTACTCCTAGTTAATCTTCAAAAGCAATTTGTATTAATTGTGTACACTCATCAACATTTTAAAAGCATAAATTACAGGATTACCAATGTATATACAGGCAGTCCCCGGTTAACAGCGAGGGTTCCGCCCCTGGCCGAGCCACCACTAACTGAAATTCGGCGATGATACTGCCCAAAACCCCAGCACCGAAATCCCCACTTGACGGCACTGTTAACTGGGTATCGGCGCTGAAATCCCCACTTAACCGCACCATTAACCGGAGATCAGCGCCAAAAATCCGGTTAATGACGTCATCAGCCAAGTGCCATAACACCGAAACCCTGATAACCGATGCCGCCGATAAGCGGGGACTGCCTACTGTGATTTTGAGCACACTGATTGTAATTCCATACCATGAACAAATTGTAAAGTTAAACATTTCCATGGCTACATTTCCTAAATGAAGCCATACTTCTGTAGATTAAGAACATTTGCCAAAAACGAAAGTGGGAAAGATTCAACCATGCCACTGTATTTATGGCTTCTATTCAAGAGTTCACATTTTCCTAACATATTGATATTTTTCTTGTAAGAAAATTATGTAAAAGTAGTCCTCTGGAAACAAATGAGTTTTGTTCCAAGAGTTTTTAAGTCCAAAAAAAGTTAGCTGAGGAACCAGCATTGTACTTTCTTATTATAAACTTTATGAATAGTTTATAATAAGAAGCCTTTTGTCTTTCTTTAAACTAGCAATGAGTGGTTTTTTTATTATAAACTTTATACAGTTCATAAACAAGCTTTTACCTTTCCTGGAAAAAGTAGCAATGAACTACATCAAATAAAGTTTATCTCAAGTAACACATGGACACATCAGTTTGTATCTTTCAAAGTGTCCATGCTGAAAGTGTGTATGTACAGGACTGCCTGTACTTGTTATTTCTCACGGTTTTTTTATGAATTAATAATCTAGTCATGACATTTCTACTTTCTGAAAATGTTTTACTTGTTTTTTGAGTCTTAACATAAATGAACTGTTGACTACAGTGGTTTTAATGGTTAAACCTTACAGCTTTCAAAAATGTTTCTTTTAATCCTAATTAACCCGAGGTCATCTGCCTCATCCAGAATTGAAGCCTGTGGCAAAGCACTCAGTCTCTTTACCCTATCCATCATGGACATCCACAAATGAATGCCAAATGTCTTTGTCGAAGGCTTTGCGACAAAGACATCTGGCATCCATGATGGATAGGGTAAAGACACTGAGTGCTTTGTCTCAGGCTTCAATTCTGGATGCCTAGCAGATGACCTTGGGTTAACTAAATACAAGCACTGGGACCTATGAGGTCATTCAGCATTGATAATAGTATTGAAACAATTGTTGGGAGAGGGTGCTGAAGTAAGAATGAATGAACAGAGGTACAGTAAAAGGAATAAAAGGGGTTGCAGCTAAGGGTCGAAAGGACCATGCAAAGAACCTTAAGTAATGCCTACAGTGCACCGCATGAGGTGCACAGACGGCATTACCGCCGTGCGGGGATCTTGGATTAAAAACAGATAGTCAGCGGCAGGGGTCACTGGCCTTAACTAGGAACTGCAAGTTGCAAGAAGCTAGCCAACCTCAAGCGTATTTAGCCAATGAACCCTCTACAGATTCTGCCATGTAAATGGAAAGGCAATTTAAAAATGGTCCCTCAAATAAGTCCTGGGTATATGTGGGTGCTAAGAATCTCCCAGATTCTACATACTGTACTAGGGATTAACTGAAAATGGGACTGCAAGAACCCTGAATCAAACTGGAAAAATAGGGCAAGATAATTAACTGAGAATGACTGGACATCTTGCCAGTTTGTGACTCGTGTTGCAAAGGAATGGAAAAAGAAATTGGAGAAGTGCAGATGGATTCAGTAGGGTATTAGACATGATCTTTATGCCAAATCCAGAAACAGCACTGACTGAGAGAGAGCAATGAGCATGTCACTGCTGGTAAGATTTCAATCAAAACAGTGCAACGAACTCTCTAGAAGGCCTGAGAGACTTCAAATGAAAATTAAGTGAAATTTACAAGTTTGAATGCTGCAGATAGTATGGTAATTGGATATACTCTTTTCTAAAAAATGTATATCCATAAATACAATTGAGTAACTCCAAATGTACGTCAGAGACCAAATATACCATTATACGACAATTAATCCAGAAAAAAAACACTGAAGAAGTTTTGGAGCCACTGTACAATGATTACAAACTTGTCAGCACCATACTCAAGTTGAAATTAAAAGCACCCACCATAAAAGTTGACAAGAGGCTTTTACTGTTGAATGCCAGTTCTAAAAACCAACTCTGAGGAGGAGCAGACACTGAATGAGGAATGGTTTAACATCAAGAATGTTTATCAATCTGCTGTTCTCAGAATATGGTATAACAAAGCAGACACCTTGGATATCAGATATGAGACGTGGGGCATAATAAAGCTTACGCTAAAGTAAAATGTACACACAAAATTCATCAAGAGATGGATGCAGAGTAAATATGCTATGTATTCAAGTATACATAAGGCTAAACAAAGAACACAAAAATTGGAAAATATTTAGACAAGCAGCTAATAATGGAATAATGGTGGCAAAGCCACGTAATCAGGGAGTGGCATTGGTATTAGGGCAGCCCACAGTAATATTAACAAAGTCTACAAACAAAGAACTCAAAATGAGAAAATGTTTAGACAAACAGCTAATTATGTATTCAAGGAGTGGCATTGGTATTAGGGCAGCCCACAGTAATGTTAATAGTGTTTCCACAAGTATAAAAATTAAAATTCCAGTTAACAGGAAGGATGAGTCAGCAACAAGAGAGGAAGAAAGACATCATCGAGCACTTCATTCTTGCAAGGTCTTGGATACGAGATATGAGGGGGATAATCTGATTGATATACCAGAAGTAGGTCAAGGCCTGAATGTGCTTATGGATAAATTCAAACTTTTCCAACAGAATAATTACAGAAGAGACCTAGGGGACGGAAAACACGTGGTTACGAAGGAACCACTGCAGCGATGATTTTATCTGAAACTCAAACACCAACTCATAAACCAACATGAATGTTTTGCAGAATATGGAATAAGAAAAAGATTGATGAATACAAACGAGGTAAATGCTAAATTAACAGAGAAAAGTGACCTGACTGAAGGTGGTAACTATGGGGGCTTTGTACTTTTGTAGGCTGCAATGGAAATATTTACTATGCTTATTTCCAAAACTGGTTTTAGAAAAAGCAGTTGTACACAATCAATATTTGAAAGGAATTTAAAATCCCCATCTGATGGCTTGTTGATTACAGCGTGGCAATTGACAGCATCCACACATGTAAAACTAACTGAAATTTTCTAATAGCAGAGTAGATACAAATAGTCAGGTGGTACAAGGGAATGTTATTCTACTTTTGCTGTTTCCCCTTTGCATAGATTTTGTAATGGACAGTGGTCCAAGACGGAATAGGTTTCGACTGGCTTGATGGTAAGAAATTTGACAAACTTAGAACATGCAGACGATGCAGTTTAATCAGCAAAATGCCAAATGGTTTACAACTTAACAGAAAGCATCACTTATTTAGAGTAATGGGTTTCAAAATAAATCTTTGAAAAACAGAAGTGATGAGCACAAAGTGACGAGTGTGCAACACTAATCCTATTTGTCTTACGGCAGCAAGACTGAACTGACCTGTTTTTTGTGCTGAATCTACTTTTGGAACCACCTTTCTAGGCGGAAAGTTCTCTTCCAAAACACTGAACCCATTTGAAGATTTTATTTTAAAGCTATCATTATTTGGGGAAGTATTTCTTGTGTGCTTCTTGGTGATTGTAACTGAAGCTTCGTTATCATTACTGTTTACGGCTGTGACAATCTATGGCACTGAATTAATTCTCAATTGGGATTGTTCTCTTGGCTTATTCTTGATGGAAGCATTTTTGGAGCACCTTCCTGAATTATTGGTTGATGTTAGCTCACTTATTTTTGGAGATGAATCTGCACGTGGAAGATGAATTTTCTGTGCTTTTGGAAGTACAATTTTTGGTATCGGACTCCAAAGCACTTGCCGACGAAAGTTTCTGATCGGTTTGGAGATTTTCATCATTATTTACAGTCTGAGGATAGCAGGCTTGTGATGTCTACTTTCAGATGTAGTTATTGGTGGCCTACATGGCTGGAATTTTTCTTAAGTTGTATTACAGAAGCACAGGTAGAGTTGGCACTTTTGTTTGCCGCCATTACCGTGCGCTTTGCTTAGCTAATGCTAATGTGTTAATTATCAGCCACTGCCAACACTCCTTGTTCATATCTGTATCTGAGGCAAGCCCTAGAATTTGGAGAGCGATCACCCTTTCATAGAAAACAATATCGGGATGCTTCGCACTCATCAAACTTATCGTACACAGAAATTCGTTTTTCACAAAAGTTTTGAATGTGGCCTATTCAAAGCATTTCTGACACTGTTTGGGATTTTTATATTTTTTAACCTGCATCCTCTCATGGCCAACAATGATGGTATCAGGTAGGTAACTGGAGGAGAATAAAACGATAGCTGTAACCCCTTCCAGTTTTTCTTTACAATATACACAAGAATGACATTGATGGAGAATCTCCTCTTTAAAAACATGCTAGTCTTTTGAGTAAACTAACCCTTTCAGTGTGTCAAAGAATATGTGTGATGAGATACATTCAATATCTCCATTTTCAGGGGGTTTGAAATTGGATAGCAAAATTGCTCAAGTCTCACTGCCAGCTTTCATTAGCAGTTTCTTTCCATATTGTTTTAAATTTCCAATGGGAATGGAACCAACCTTGCTCTCAATACATTCGGCAGCTTTCATTAAATTTTTCCCTCTCTTTGTAGCTAGCAACGTACCATATAGGGGGATGGAGGGCTCTGGTACATGTGGATGGTCCAAGTTGTTCTGTTTAGGAGTAAAGTCAAATGGCTCATTTAAGTTTTTCACTGAAAACACTTTTGTGTTGTGAAGTCATTTAGAATGTAGCCATAGAGTCTATGTTGTGCCTCAATAGCTTCCAAGGGAGAAGAAAATTTAAAAGCCGAAAACGATAGCTTATCTTATTCTAGAGGTAATTCAATTCTTTCCACCTTGCCATATTGTTTTATTACACTACAAACATACATAATCTAATGACAAGCCTGCATTAGTGCAGTAAAGGACTACTATTTGAATCAAATCCACCAGATTTATTATCATCCTGGTGTCTTGGTACTTGGTTCTGTACGACAGCCAAGCTCGTACCCATGTTCATGCCAGAGTTCGTAAGGTTTGGCCCAGTCGCCAAATAACTAAGAAAATGAATTTCGTCCAGGATGAGGTCCCTCTCACCAGGGAGGCCCAACTGGGGGATGAGACTGTTACCCTGGGATCTGGATATACAAGACAGCCACAGTGCCTTATTAATCGTTAGTCCCTTACGATCGAACCTAGCACTGAGGGCATGGCTTGACATAAAAATTTCCCCTCGCTCGACCACGTCAGGTTCTCTAGTTTTACGGGTGGAGCAAAATGCCATCCAACTCCACCCTCCATCAAGTTGTAAGAGCAGCGATTTCCCTAATCCAGTGGCGTGCCAAGGTCATCAAAAAAGAGTAAGGAGGGACTGTCCCAATATTTGGTTGAATCCACAGCAGAGTATGTGTAAAAGGGCATACTCTTCCTACAGTGGATCCCTAAGCCACCTCCCCACTTCATCAGGGGGTTGGGATCAGGGTAGCTTCTAGAACGGACCTGGACCTGATTCCATGACAGATTCTCCCCAACATATTTAACCATCACAGTGTACATTAGTTTTTTCATAATTTGACTTCAAACTAATAAATTCTTGTCCAAATAAAAAGATCCACAACTGCAGTAAATCCTTCCATATTCTACTTCATAGCAATATTCAGCAAACAGAAGTGATACTTAAATATAGCTGATAACTTTACACCGAAGTGACAACAGTTAATCCAAAATAGGGCTTGTAATTACTAATCTGATGACGAACGTGCCAAAGGTTTCTTAATGCTATAAAAAAATGAACGCAATGGTAATACCTATTTAAGCAGAAGTTGCAGCTTAGATTATCATGTGTGTAGACCATTTTAAGACCACCATTATTCACCATTTTAAGACTACTCCACATATACTTGACAATTTACTCTATATTGCTGCTAACTTTTCTTGTAGATTTAAATATTCATAATTCACTTCAGTGATTACATTGCAAGTTTGTTTCCTTAGACAAATCCCTTCTTTGCAACCCCTATTCTCTCCTACCATAACTCGTGTGTGAACTATTTAGTACCTTCCACAACCTCAAAATGGATGGCATTTTTAATGTTTACCAAAACTGAGGAAGAGCTCTACTTTCACTTGGTTAGTATCGGCTTTCAGCTGGCTTACAAACAGTCGCGTATCCTTTCACCTAACTTCTCTCATTAATCCATCAACGTAAACCCAGCACGATGTAACACACACCCGTCTGACGATTCTCACAAACCAGTCACTCCAATCTAAAACTAATCCTTTCTTCTCTTAGAATACACTACAGAATTAGGCGCAAAGGCCAAGCGCTGGGACCTACGAGGTCCTTCAGCACTGAAACAGAAACTGACACCAACGTTTGACAGGTGTAACAGGAGGAAAACCTCACATGTTAGAGGGGGAAAGTCAGATGGAAGTAAGAGAATATGGACTGCAGTGCAGTAAAGGAATGCATGAGGTTGCAGCTATGGGGCTGAAAGGATGCTGCAAGGACCCTAATGCCTATGATATTGCACCATGTGGGGTGTCCTGACACCGCTAACCTGGGGATTCCTTTCTCCTCCAAAATTCAAGTTGCTCATCACCATTTACATTCTACACCATCCATCAATACTATTATGTAAGTTCTTTGCCACCATACGCTACATAATCCTTACATTTACCTCTACCATCACAAGACGTAACACACTCTTGCCTGACACCCATTCGTACAACTAACTCTTGGCATCTACAACTACTTTCATCAACACTTCTAGTCACTTATAATTGACATTCTACACCATCTACCTACTCCTGTGTATTGAATGTCCTATGCAGTGGTATATGCCACTATAATTCTTACATTCACCTTGAAATGAACCACTGTATAGAGTTTAGGCCAAAGGCCAATTGCTGGGACCCATAAGGTCATTCAGCACTGAAAGGAAATTTGAGAGTAGGTATTCAGAGAGGTCCAATGATGGGCCTATTCCCCACTACAGGGCAATACAAAGCTTATTCTCACCAATTAATTTGGATTATTTCCATGATCAAGAAAAACCTTATTGAATTACCTATAAATGTCTCCATTACAATACTTATTCAAGTACATTAAACCCAAAATCCATTACGCTTTTTAATTCTTTCATTTGTCAGACATTATATTAATACTTCATCCACCTATACCTCTTCACAATGTGGTCACTAGTTTAACTGCATGTCAGACAAGGCCTTTCCTACTTCATTACCAAATTTTAGCAAAATTATTAGTGAAGTTGACTAAATGTCCATTACCTCGCAAATCAAATGGCCACAAATTAAATACTAAATGGCCATTACCTCGCAAATCAAATGGCCACAAATTAAATACAAACCTTCCACCAGCTACTTACTTTCTCAACCATGCCCAATATCTAACAAAACTTTCATTTTCTACTTTTATCAGGTAATTATCACATTCGTCTCTACAGTACTTGAAAGTGTGCGGGACAAATACTACTATATATATATTCCCATATCCTACAAAGGGGTAAAGGATGGTTACTGTTCACCTGGGAAAATGATCACTTATGTGGGTTCCAAAT
The DNA here is from genome assembly GCF_040412425.1 of Macrobrachium rosenbergii. NCBI lineage: Eukaryota > Metazoa > Arthropoda > Malacostraca > Decapoda > Palaemonidae > Macrobrachium > Macrobrachium rosenbergii. The sequence goes on along the minus strand of NC_089745.1, from coordinate 88,116 downwards.
ATACGCGGGTTCACAGATATTTGGCAGATACTGTACTGTATTTGATACTATGACAAGATAGAAATCAGAAACAACAATGCATGAGGTTTAGTAGTCTCAAAGATAAACTCCTTCAGGAGGTCCCTGTTATACTCATGCAGTTAAATTACTTTACAATAGCTATAAAATTCAACGTTGTCTAAGAATGCTTGCTCATTTTGTTCAAGGAAACAGAAAAACGAGAATTAGGAATGAGTTTATTGGGAGCTACTGGTATTCTTACCCTGCAAAATACAGAAATCTTTGTAAGTAGAGAAAAAAAAAAAATATTACAATTGCCTCTTACATTTTAAATCGATCAGAAGTAGCTGGTAATGATCATTATCCATCAAGATTAAAAAGTGTTTTCATCACTATAACTGAGTCTACCCTATACTGAAGTTCACAATTTTTTAACCTACCAGTGTTTCAACAACTTAGTAATACAACACTACAGCCCCCAAGTTACTATTTTTAAATTAGTAATACAGTATTTCAACAAGTACTACAAACTATGCATCTTTTTAGAATACAAAACCATCTAAAAATCTGAGAAGTGGTTGAGTAATACTTCCACAAATTCTTTACATTAAACACTACCCAAGTGCACCAGTGTCAAGTAATATAAAAGATCCCTTACCACTAATATTACTTGTGAAAAAATTAATTTAAACCATATGAACTTACATCAAGAAAGAACTTCCACAAAATTAACGGTTTTCCTGAGCACATCAGCACTGATTAGTGTCTTGAAAACGAAACTGATGGATTTGCCGAGCTTAGCACTGATTATGGTCCTGGAAAAAAAAAATATATATATAAGACAAGCAGCCATATTTGAGCACAGCTTACTGACAAGGATTATAAAAACTTCAAAAATATTTTCCTTTGTAACCAACCATATTCCTCCCTTTACCAAAAATTAATTACAGCACTTATTTCACATAACAGTAAACCAAATTCATTCAAGATTTAACACCATACAGATACCAGATTACATTTCGGTAGTTTACTTTATGTTGAACTCAAGGACCTGTCAAGTGTATTCTGGATTAACACAGAAGACTTCTTACCTACCTTGGGATCATACAGAAGTTTTGTCAATCCTTCGAAATTACACACTTGAATCTTGGCTTTTCAAAACGCCACACACTTCAAACAGGACTGTCAAGCTATGCTTGCATGTTTCACCTCTGCAACACAACATAGAAAACTAAGTGGTTAACCAGACAACCTCAATAAACAACCAATGGAATTTAAATGCCCTAGTTATCAGAAATGTGGTTTTGGGTGATATCACGTCCTCATAGTAGCAAATAAGGGTTCATCATGTTAACTCACAAATACTTGAACTTTACATTGAAAGCCTTGACCACTCCAAGTAAAAACTCAAGCTCACAAGCTTTGATTTATTTATCAAATTACAGTAATTTCTAACATACCTCCCAAAAATTTCAAATTCATTCCTATTTCTAGCAAGATATGCATAATAAAAACATTGCAACAATTAACTCTGCAGTTACATTACAAAAAAGAACTTCCTCTTAGCTAGTTGAAGCTGTCTTCATATTTTTCTGGTAAATAAGGTACATGTATCATTCTCTTTAGAAGTTTGAAACATCTGGATTTTACCAAAGTGAAAAATGAAGTTGAAATTCACCATTTAGTATTGCAAACCTATAAACAATTTCACCTCTACTCACCCCAAACTCTGACCACTGGGTGCCGCTGATCCCCTTTTCACCCTGCTCCTACGGAAACAAAATTACGTTAGGAAAAAATTACTCAAGCAGCAACATCCGAACACCTATTTTATCATCAGAGACTTGCGTAGAAAGAATTTCATTTTCGAATCAACATGAACAATTGTCATCAGCTTGAATCCACTTATTACTACCTTTCAAGTTAAATATTTACCTCAAAGTCTAATCTTGGTTATCTTGAAAGTGTAAATTGGACATTTCAGCATCTGTGTAGGATGTAACTCTCCTTCTGAAGATTCTAACATTGTACACAATTCAACCATACGAAATTGACTTTCCAAGGCAATGCAGCAATCTCATTCTCATAGCCTCCACAGGTAACCACCCCTGGAATAGATTGAATAATTTAAATACTTGGTCTAATCAGTTTGCACTAGAACTGTCAGCTTATTCAAGTACCACACCCACTGGTGTAGAAAATGATTTTCAAGCAGACTTATCATTATACACTGTACTATGTATATACTTCACAAGATATCTTTTTAATGTGTAACCACTTCACAAGATATCTTTTAAATGTGTAACCAATGTATCTACTCAGATTGAGATGTGATGCAGAAAGGCAATCAATTCTCACCCGTTAGAGTAGAACTTACTCTCCTTCCACCCGACGGCCAGGCCAGGAATGTTCCTGGACGGTGCTTTTGGGAAGGTAATAGATATATATATAGTCTGCCTATTCTTTCAATGGAGAAAAAAAAAAATTTATCCTTTACTTTTGACAGACCCTTACAAATAACTGTACACAAACTTCAGAGATTAACTAGATACATACCTTAAAATCAGAGATCTTCCACGGCTGAATTAAAAGTGCACTTCCAACCACCCTTGTTTGTCATAACCACTAACCTGTAAGGTGACAACTTTTAAATAAAACATTTTCCCAACAAACATGAAACATGTTGTTCCAATATCATCAGTGATCTTATCGTTATACACTGTACTATGTATATACTTCATAAGATATGTATGAGGTGTCCAGCACTAAACCCTGCACTCGCCACAAATTTCTGAGAAATGCATTTTATCGTACATCTGGAATCCCCTTCGTTTCCTCTTTCGAATGGTGTGAGTGTATATTTTCATAATGAGAATAAGGTTCAAATTTGCATTATATGAACATTGGTTTTCACCCTTAAGTACTAAGCCATGCAACTTGCCACGTTTGGTACTAATCCCTGCACTTCACCACTTGCCCACAGAAGGGCTGCCAAGTGCATTCTTTCACAACATAATACGTAATTTTTAACAAAATGTTTTCATCTTATTTACTATTATTTATTATTACAATTTAAGGTTTTAAAATCAATATTATTTTAATAAAATGAAGAAAACCCATCTGATGCACTTTTGAAAACTCTCGAATTTGAGAACCTTTTTCACACTAACACGGAGCGAGTGGCAGCCATTGCTCCGTCTCGTAAACAAACATTCGAGTGTTGCAGGAGTGCTAAGCAGCTACGATTACTCTTAACATTTTTCGGTATTTTGAAGTGATTATCAGTGGCCTGTTTTTTTTTTTTTTTTTTTTTTTTTTTTATTAGCAATATCTACTAATGTGCTTTTACAGCAATAATCTGTACTTCTGCAAACTTCAGCATTAATTTTGTTCATCAATTTTACAATCAATCAATCAAATTGTGCAGTCTAATTTTTTTCATATATAACATATTTCTGGGGTCCTAAACATTCCAAAAATCCAAACCTGAAGCAAAATATCTTGTAAAATAAGAGTTATGGCCTTTTTAAATTCAAAAATTTAAAGGCCTTTCCTCTATTTTTTAAAATGTGGCAAGTTTCTTTTCAATGTGTAACCAATGTATCTACTCCGATTGAGATGTGATGCATAAAGGCAATCAATTCTCACCGTTAGAGTAGAACTTATTCTCCCTTCCACAGACGGCCGGTCCAGGACTGTTCCTAGATGGTGCTTTTCTTTGAAGGTGAGAAAAAAAAAAAAAAAATATATATATATATATATATATATATATATATATATATATATATATATACATACATATTTTGACAGACCTCATATATATTAAATAACTCTAAACTTGAAAGATTTACTAGATGCATACCTTAAAACCAGAGATCTTCCACAGTTGAATGAAGTGTGCACTTCCAACCACCCATGTTTGTCATAACCACTAATCTGTAAGATGACAACTTTTAAATAAGATGCTTTCCCAATAAACATGAAAAATGTTGATCCAATATCATCAGCGATCTTGGTGGAATACAAATCATGTCTGATCATAAGTAGCAAATCTCATCCCAGAATATAAGTGGGAAAAGGCATTTATATATAAAAAATGAACTTACCTTTCACACCTATCAGAATATTCCCACCGCACTGCAGTTGCCTGAAACGAACCATCACATCAATGAGTAACTCAATGTCCTTCACATGAAACACTACGCATTTACCTGTGTCAGTTAGAGCTAATGAGTAATCAACTTGGTCATTAAGGATTTGTCATCAATGTACTTATATACATTTTTCACTATTTATATTTTCAGCATTTCAATATTTCAATTCTGACAAATTTATCTAGCTAACAGAGGATAAAAATACTGTACCCACCTAGACAGGCATTGTAAATTAACTTCGCTAATGAATGTGAAAACTGCCACCGCAACCAAGGCACCTTGCAACCCAATTTCACATCTTCGTGACAATGATAATCTGTAAGAAAAATAATTTACATATCCTTAATAAACGGCTGGTTACTAGAAAATGCAGTGTACATTTATGTACATCAGAGCGCAAAATTGCAACATGATACTTCTGGCGAAAGATGGTGTTTATGGATGATCATCATCAACATAAAAACTTGAGCTAAATCATTTAATTGAATCAAACCACCAAGCTAAACTGCCCGGCTAAGGGGCTGCCTACATCAGCTAAAATTACCACTGAATATAAGTAAACAAAATAGGAATACTACTGTACTAAGTTACTCTATGTTAGCTAAAACTATAACTGAATAAAATAACCAAATTGACAATATTACTTTACTAGGTTATTTCACGTTGATTTACACAATTCCATCGAATTTATTTTAACCTCCGTAAAAAATGTTGTGTATTTGAACTCACAACTCACTCTGTGCCAGATGAATTCCCTTTGGAGTCTCCTTCGCTTCAGTCCACTAGGGTTTTCGGCTGACGATTTAAAGAAAACAAGTTCTACCAGATCTCACTCTTCATCCCAATAGGTAGCAAATACCAGCATCCTGACGGGTCGCTTTTCCATCTCGCCTGTGGAAATTGGGGACAATCCTGGTCAGAAGTTATCCTCAAAATTAAATAAAATTCTTACAATTTCTGTATCAGTTAAAAAAAGTTGCTACATGACCTTTCAGGCGAAAGATGGTGTTATTGACTCATCATCAACTAAATAATAAAAGCTACTAATTGTATTCCCATCAGAACTAATTATCAAACACTATAGCTATGATCCCTGTATATGATTTTTCAAAAGTATTTCAAACAGAAAGCAAGGCATCAAAGCTCATGAACTTACATATTTATCCTGCTCTTCAAAACTGCTTGCACACTGAAAAGGGGAACCAACAGCAATAAATTAATACCTCTTCAGTGAAACTGCTTTACATCGTACTTGTTTTTTCCTCTCAGCCCGTTGGGACTATTTTCAACAGATTTCTTCTGGCAAGATATTTTCATCATGTTTCTACAAAATCCCTGAATCGAAACACCCTTCACAATGACCACTTGACCAAGGTAATGAACTTCAGATAATATTGCATAATTAGTAATCAACAACAATGGGACCAGGCAAACCTAAAGATATCCATTTCAACTTTTATTCTGAACACTTCCACTTACCTTAGCAAGTTGAACACCCTCTGATCTGCTGGCTGTGACCAGTGAGACAATTCTTGACCTGAAATGCAAAAAAAAACTTTGGTCAAGCCAAATTGCAACTTCGTCAATTACAAAAAGTAATTATTTCAGCGACTTGCGTAGAAAAAAGTAATCATGTTCGAATCATAAGAAAAACTTATCATCATCTTAACCAACAGGACCGGAAGGTTAGAAGTGTAATTACCTCGTCACGTCCAACACTACAAAAGCCTTCATCTTGACTGGTACCCCCTAGAAAGAAAATGCTTACATCAATATTTTCCTATAACTGAAAAGCAAAGTTACTACATTTCTAAACACATGCACTATTTTAAGAATGACAATTCAAATAAATCACTTGACTGATAACAGCTGCCAGAGGCTCTAGCACCTAAAATACTATCTCCTAACAAATTTTGCTGTTACTGAATTACTTTTAATGTCTGTATAATTCAGGGTGTCACTGTTGTTTGTAATGGTCACAGATTGTTATGAGAAGGGTTAAAGGGACATGGATGTAGGTATACTCTGGGGAGATAATGGTTTTGATCTGTGAGGGCCCAGAAAAGATGCAGGGAGTGTTGGATTGTCTAGTGAGCAAAGGTTGAAAGGTTGGTTTGGTATAAGCGGAAAAACCGAAATCATGAATACTGAAAATGCACAGGGTTGTCTAACTGAAGGCTGGTTGTAGAGTTTAAACACTTAGGTGCTTATTTAGATAAGGACAGTTCTCAAGCACAGAAATTATGGACAGATTAAAAAAGGATAATCAGGCAATGGGAATGCTTAAAAATACTTGGAACAGCAATTTTTCTGCGCATACCAACACAAATTTTGTAAGGTAATGGTTAGGAGTATTTTGATTTATGGGCAAGGCATGGTACAGTAGTGACTTAGATTATAAATTCTTAGCATTTGAAAATAAGCTCAGAAGAATTTCACGAATTAATTGGAGGGATAGGATATCAAATAACAGAATCAGAGAAGTAATGGGGGTGCAGCAGGTCGATGAGTATGTTTGGTTTTCACGCTGGAAGTGGCTAGGCCACGTGCATAGAAGACGGGGAATAGTACGAGATAAACTGGGGTGGGTTGCCCTTGGTAGAAGAAATAGAGGTAGGCCAAAGGAGACATGGTTGAGGATGAGAAGGGACGCAGGAGACAAGTGTTGGGGGGACCTGAGGAGTTACCTCTGGACAGAATGTGGTGGCATGAGTTCATTGAGGCCCTATGCATCCCCGTGGGTGCCACAGGATATGATTGATATATATATATATAAAAAAAAAAATATGAAGGCATAAAAACAGGAATTGTTCAGTTAGGCCACCCACCACAAAAAAATCTATAATGTACTATAATTGCAGTCACGGCAAATGACTCAAACTCCCCCTACGCAAAACAATTGTCCTTTTTATGGGAATAAAACTTAAACCTGATTGGCAGTCCAAATTGCCATGGAGATTGGAACAAATATAAAATTTTGACAAAAGTTCAAGAACTGGGTCCTATGAGGTTCTTCAGTGCTGAAAGGGAAATTGAGAGTAAAAAAGGTCAAGGTTTAACAGAAGGAAAACCTCACAGCTGCAATATAAAACTTGTTAGAAGGGGGAAAGTAAGGCGTGAGAAAGTTGAGATCAACAAAGGTACAGTCAAAAGGAATGAAAAAAGTTGCAGCTAGGGGCAAAATGGACAATATCAAGAACCCTAAGTGATGCCTACTGCACTTGATGGCACTACCCTCTATGAGGTTTGCACTGGAGATTTATCAGCCAATCACACCCCTTTACTGCCCAGATGTAAACTGAATGAAAACTCATTTGAACTGCCACAATTCAACTTATGCTAGCAATTGTTTGATTAAGGCATCGAGAGAACACCGTTATGGGTACACAGTGTCGTCAAGTTCTGTGGAAAAAGTCTTGTATCTCATCAGACCGAAATTGTGCCGAACTTAGAACAAATCTCACCTATTTGACAAGAAGTCTCTCTTCTTCCACCTAATGGCCAGAGAGGAACTTTCTCCTAGCTGGTGCTTTTGGGAAGGTGTATATAACTATGTATCTAGTCATGTCTGGAATAACACTAGTTCAATTAACATGTTTTGGATTTAACACAAGTCAACATTTAAGATGTTTTACCAACACATAAAATCAAATTTAGAGCGAATTTACTCGTAAGCATTGTCTTCAAATCAGTCACAGACCTGGGACGGTCCCAAGTGGATATATATCACAAACAGCTATGCTACCTAGAGAGAACCCATCCCAAGGTTCCCAAAAGTGCAAATAGTCTCAAAGTGAATTCAAAAGTTAAGTTGACACAGGGATTGCATTCATGCAGGGTGATTGTTTTCAGAAGTTAAATGACCAGTCTACAGGAAACAAGCAAACTGTAGACTTTGAATATAGCCATGTGAAAAATCGAGTTTTTACTGACCCTTGTTTACCCTGTGTAAAAAAACCTCCTCCAAATTGTGGGTCATCTTATACGCCGAGTATAAAAAGCAAACTATAAATCCTGCTGAGATTTTTCATGACAGGCTAACCCCCTGAAGTGTCGGTAGTTGTGCCAAGTTAACTACCATTACAACAGAACAATTGTAATTTCCATAATTAGACTAGCTTCATCGGGTACCATTATTATGCTGCAATAATAATAGACAAATTTACTGAATTATACAACCCCCTATAACATTAATTGATAATTTGAAGTTAGAGAGAGGTTAATAAGGCCAATATCTCCTTGATGGTATTTTATACCCAACTAAAAGGTTTTGCGAAACCGATAGTTTCCCAATTATCCTTAATATCAAGGGTTCTTTCTAACTGTAAAGGAATACAATCATGCAGATCTACTTCCAACGGGCATTTCTCCGCTGATAGTGACCTCACGGGTTGAGCATTTGTTGTGGTTTATTTTTCCCAAAGAAATACGAAAATATTTTTTTGTAATGGTGAGCTTTGCAAAACACTTTGAAATCTTGATGATACTGATTTCACACATTTTAGGTACAAAATTCCAATATTTATTAATTTAATTTTGTACCAACTAACATCACCCGCTGGTGTTACTATATTGGGGGTCGTCATCTACGCGAACATGCCTCAGACTACATTTTACATGAAAAATGGGAGGTCGTCTTTTATGCCGGCATATATGGTATTAACATCTTTCAATGCTATACTATCATAATTCTTTCAAAAGCAATAGTACTATAACATTCACAATACATCTTTCTCAAGAGTCCAGGAACTTAAACTCTCACTAACATTGTTTTCTTCAGGAAAATTAAAATAACACAAACTCCCTAGGATGACAAATATGTATGTTATTCAAGTGGTTATTGTATTCACAATCTCAAAGGGAGCAAAACCTGCATTTATTCACATAAAATACTCGTCTATACATCTAAAGCTTCAAACTGCTACCATTAACATTCCATCCATTTTAATTATTTCATGACTCTGTCAACATACTGGTAAACTTTTCATACTACAAAATCACAACAAATTACATACCTAATAAACCTGGGGGTTATGAAGTTACTGACAAGTGCTGCTTACTTTTCAACACCCACATCACAACCATCAATCTGCAATTAAAATTGTAAATTTATATAAACAGCAAATATCCATGACAATACCACAATACACATTACAATTATCAGAGATCTTGGTGATAAGAAAAATCAGCAACCTCATAAGTAGCAAATATCATCACAAGGGCAAATTCAACTCAACATAACCTATAAATCAAACTTGCCTTTCAGTGCTTCCGAAGGGATCCTTCGTTTCCAAAAACCAAACACTCCTGCACGAAAAAGTAAAATACTGTCAACACAAATAAGGAATTTTTCAACATTGCAGCAGCCTAAATTGGCAATGTTCCAGATCTGGAAACCACAAGACTCCCTCACACGGAACGGATCTCCAGAAGTCCGGAATTCAATATAGGTTGCTTAATGAACTCGAATTGGAAATGCCGTACCAGTCGAGTGAAGATGACAACCGGGAACTGATAGCAGCATACAATTTCAATATCTTTTAGCAATTACACAATATTTCTCAATCTCTTAACAAGGATAAAGTACTTTACTGCTTTAAAGACTACAAATTACTTAGCAATTTTTAAATTACAATAAGGAATTTAACAAATGTTGAGTGGCAAAGCATTTCAAAATCTTTGACCCTTTAATGACAATCTTTCAATTTCAAGCCAAAAAAAATCCGTACATAATCTTACCTCGTTTCAAGTACCCAGATACTTCAAATGGTACACACCTGGCCTGGAAAACACAAACCAGATAATTACCTACACAATAAACAAAAAATTTTGTCTAACACTACCAATCATATGTAAAAGAATAATCACAAAAATAAATGGCTCTGAACCAGAACTTCAAACACCATTAAATTAACACAAATATTTCACGTTTTGTTAGTCACAAGGAAACCTGTCCAACAAAGGTTGGCAAGTAACCCCGAAACTTTTGTTTTCCCACGATATGAACACAATGCAAGTATAAGAACTTGATTGTTGCCTAAGTATTGTGGAACCATGGAGAAAACTGTGGTCTACGCTAATTCTCTCCAGTAACAATCAGTAAATGGAAGAGGGGAAAAAAACTACGGCAAGATTCATTCTCATTCTCAGAGTTAACAAGTAACTGAGGTCTAAGTGGGTGGAGGACTCTTCAATATATAACTTGAAGTTTTACTTACAAATATACTGTAGTTTGAAACCTACCGTACCAGCCTCATATTAACCCTAGTACAGTATGTCTGTTCTCTAATGACAAAAATTCCCTCGACATGCTAAACAAATATTTATGCTTGATAAGTCATACTTAGGGGGAAAAAAAAAAAAAAAAAAAAAAAAAAGGAAATTTACAAATATTTTCCCCACTAAATATTAAAAAATTGGCCAAGTGTAGAGTTATTAGCCAAACATTTTCAAGATTGCGTGGAATAGTTATTATAGTCTGTCAAAAATTCTAAGATCTCCTGGAATATATACTGTAGTCAGTCGAACTCCCAAGTGTGCCCCAAATAGTCATTAGTCTGCTGAACATTCCAAGATTACTTGGAATAGTTATTAAAATCTATCAAACATTCTAAGATTGATGACGTTGTTAGTTTGTCATATTCTAAGATGGCTGAAGTTGTTAGTCTATCAGTCTGTCAAAGATTCTAAGATTGCTGGAATAGTTATTAAAATCTATCAAACATTCTAAGATTGATGACGTTGTTAGTTTGTCATATTCTAAGATGGCTGAAGTTGTTAGTCTACCAGTCTGTCAAGATTCTAAGATTGCTGAAGTTGTTAAGTCTATCAAAGATTCTAACGATTGCTGAAGTTATTATAGTCTATCAAACTTTCCAAGATTGCTGGGGGTATGGCCCGTTACTTAAGCAGTACAACTTAACCTACTCAGCAACATACGTAACTCCCTTAACAGTAATCCCTTGTTTATCGTCTTGCCCATAATTCCACTTTGGCATTCCACACTGTCCTATCACAATGGCTCAGAAGTTCAAGCGAAGATGCAATGACTACCCTAATCAATTCTCAATATTACATAATTCCTTGTTCTAACCTGGTCAGACTGCAAACCAACCCCTCCCCCAAAGTAATTCATGACCCCTACACTTGGGTCAGGGATACTGTAAGCCTAGTAGGCATTTCAGAAGGGATGGGACGTAGGCTAACCTGTCAAGACCCCAACCTAACCCAACCTGACAGCAACGCCCTCAAACTGGGGCCCCAAAATGTCATGACCCTTCAATACCATGACCTCAAGTCACATACAACTTAGTGCCACTGCATTTTGTTGGGTAAACATTCAGATGATGTGAGAATGTTAGGCTATTTATGAAAGCCATACTTCAACACATCAAAAAATTTAAATTCCCTACCTTAAAAGCATGCCAAAGCTGTAGCCTACTTCAAGACACCCTAACCTAACCCAACCCTGACCTATGAAATGAGTGGCCATCCCACTTTGTTGTGCTTATAGCATAACGTGCGCACGATCAGAAATAGTCATCTTTAGTTATATATATAAAAATATAAAAATAAAGCCTCTGGCCTAGGACATATGGCAGATAGCCAAGGCTAGATAAAATCTACTGTGATTTTGAGGTATTTCAGAAAGCCTACTGCAACATTTCAGCGCTGGCCTAAACTTCCGTGTTCTATAGTGCCTAGCCTATTAATTGCTTCCTACAACTACATAAATATGTATTCACCTAAATTCTGGCCAATGTGGTTTGGTTTCTAAAATGCTATAGGGTAACCAAGTCTTTATAAAGGCACTTTCAACTTAGCCTTATTAACAACTGGTATATTTACTGCCATAGGATGTGTACAGGCACTTTTAACTTAGCCTATATTAACAGCTGAGGGTATAGTTACTGTCATAGGATGGGCGTTTAAAGTTTTAACGTAACACAAACCAAACATGGTCTTAAGCTACGCCAGGAGGGGATCTTACTCTGCATACTACTACCCAAAAGGGAGTAAGACAGTACCAACTTCATTAACCTAACCTAACCTTGGACACCATGGCCTAACTTGTCACCCAAAACCAAGTCGGGACCTCTCAATGCCATGATCTTCAGTCAAAGCAACTTAGACGTCACTGCATTTTGTGGCGATGATGCAGTGTGCATGCTTGGCCACTTAGGTCATGACCATAGGCTACATAAAATCAGATAATTATATTATTTCAACAGATACATCCAAACCTAACCTTGACTTACGACACCATGCCTAGACATCCAATCCTGTCACACATATTAGGCGAGCACACCTTTTCTGATAGGCTTATTTACCTGCTGTTCAAGGTAGTAAAAAATTTAAAATCAGTCCTTGGCCCAGGCTATGTAAGATGGTTACAATTTGGATGATTTTAAGGTTTTATATCATGACTTTTGAGGTTTTATACAGCAATACTTAGGAGAGGCTGCACTGTTATGGGGTCGACTACTGTAGCCGCAAGTGATTTCTGTAGCAGCCTATATTTGCTAAAAAGTTGGCAGTTTACCTGCTTACAGATGCAGAGACTGTAAAAGAAAGGGAATAAAGCTCTGCACCTCATGCAAATCATGCAGTGCGCCCGCAACTGTGTTTGTGGAGTGAGCGCTTAGGAACCAGGTAGGAACTTGGCACGGGCTCTTGCTCTTCAGCAGCCACTTTCTGATCAACATGAAGAAATGTCCAGTTTCTCTCTCAAAATTCCATGGGTTCTTGTCCCTCAAAACATTATGTTGACTATTTCCGTTTCTTTACAACCACTGCTTTCGTAAGCAGATAAACTGCTAATTTTCTCACTTTTTCATGATACAATACTTGATGAATCTGTGCGCTGATCTTGACTTTACATAATGCAGCGAATCGGGACCCCTAAAACTGTAGGGTTACCCATTAGCCGGTATTATTTAATTAATTGCCTATATACAATATTATGTTATAACCTACATTTTTTAAAAGTTCACCAACTTATAAGCTAAGACAATACCAGCCCCACCCTCCTCCATAGCCAATACAGCAAAATCGTAACCGGCAAACATTTTCACATTGGCAGTTTATAAAATTTTATCCATTAACCTACAACAAACCTGCAGAGATGGTGTGTTTTGGGATATAGATATATCATGGCCACATTAGCCTCAAACCGGATCAAAACCATGGTCTAGGGCTACTTCACACCCTAATGTAACCCCGAATTACAAGCATCATTTAGGAGCAGACCGAAGTCGTAGCCTTCGTCAAGACCCCTCAACCTAACCTTAATCTATAACCGAGCCCTGACCTGGCCAACACGGCCTAGCCTATTGGCTATTGCCTTAATAAAAAGTGTGGACAATTAACATTAACTTTGTTTTTTCATTTAATAACCTTAAATGTTTTTTTAACTTTACCTGGTTCAAAAAAAAAAAAAAAAAAAAATGCTCAAGGCTCACACATGGTTAGAACCCATGTGATTTTGGGTTTCATATTTTGGGGCAAAAGCCTATTTGGATATTTCGAAACACTACCCTAAACTACCATATGTTACGTCACTAGCCTAACCTGAGCAATTGCTTAAGAGCAAAATAATAAAGTTAGGACTTATGGGGTAAGGCAATATCGGACCTCAAACCAACCCTTCGCTAATACGGGAAAATTTAACCCGTAGAGAACCCCCGGGGACGTTAGGTTGGTATTTTAAGGTTCTTTCAGTGACACGTGATTTCCTGGCCACTTCTGCATCAAAACCCAAAATAGATTTTTTTTTAATATATTTGCCTGAGGAAGCTGAATATTGCCTGTACAACAACTGTAAAATTATTTCACATGACGAGACGGAATATTGCCTGAATATTTAACATGCCGGCAATTTAACATGAGGAAAAAAATAGGTCAGATTTAAAAAAAATAAAAAAAAAATACCGACGTCAGATTTTAACAAAAATCAAAAAATATTGACGTCTAAAATATGGCAGTTGGTACGAGTTCGGGTCGTTTCGCCCCCCTCCCCCAAGTCAAATATTTAAGATTTAAGCACGATTACGTGCAAAGTGGGTCCCGTTTTTTGGTACCAGCCCCCTGGGAATGTACGTAGAACATTGAATAATCAGGGTGAATAACACTAACATAAGGGTAAATATCGTAAAAATAACGCCTTGGCCAAAACGATCAGGGCTGGTCCACACACCTTCGTGAAATGTACTTACGAACAAATACCCGTATATAAGACAACCACAACCCATGTTCAAGGTTATAAGCCCCAACTTTAATAATTAAGTTATTTAATTTGTGATTTAACCCCACCAGCTTTTAAATAAACAAGTTACAAAATTTCGAAAACTGTCATCCCACCAACCACACCATGCCGGTCGGTGACGAGTGGCGACGAAGGCGTAATCGTCCCATCATTTATCAGCTTCCATCCATTTCATTTCCCAATGTAATACTATAAAGCTAACGCCATAACAACGTCGAAACATTCAACCGATAAACGACGCACGAACGACACGATTACTTACGGATGATCACGATAGAAAGGTCGATGAAAGCTGACTTCCATAACGGTGTTGTCTCTTCGGCTGCTGGGGGTAGAAGGACAAGAACCGCGATTCGTAAACGTGAGACTAACTCAAACCGTCCGCCGCTCGTGTGACGTCACAGATTTAGGGTGCTCATTTTTGGAATTATGTGTTACATGTACGTATATTTATCTATATATATATATATGTATATACGCACACGTATATTTATATACATTTAACACATATATAAATGAAAATACTTTTTTATTTCTTCCTAGAGTGGTGTTTGATATTTAAAAATCACTTTTAAAAGTGATGATACTCATAATCATATATCTATATATATATATATATATATATATATATATATATATATATATATATATATATATATATATATATATGTATATATATATATGTATAACTGAACAACGAGAATATGAAACGTGATAAATATATAAACGAAGGCAAAATCCACGAAGGAAAGAGAAGCACTAGAGTGCTTCTCAGTTATCTATAGAAGGATCTGCAGTGATACTCTTGTTTGGCAAGACGAAATTTGTAGAAATATTGTGGGGAAAAAATGATTGTATGGCAAAGTGAACTTGTTACTGCTACTTTATTATTACGTTGTTAATGTTGTTACGGGCCTTTCCTTGTTACTAGGTGATCTGAAAATTTCAGAAGGTTACTATTACAGATCCAGGCAGTTTATATAGCGGCCGACTGGCGCCGGTCTGCGAAAGACAATGGAATTGACTGTGACCTGAGGTCGAAACAATAAACAATAATATGCAGTGAACGAGTACAATTTACAATACAAAACATACAGAACTTCAATATGGATACAGTCTTGATGCCTGTGAATGAAGAAACATATGATACACAATGTGTGACATTTGTATAAATACGTATAAAGTAAAAATGGTTAAAATGCGTGACCTGGCACGTTTTAGGCGTGACTAATTGAGTTTGAAGAAAATGGGAAGTCACCAAAGAAAACATGCTCAGCGGAGACTTAATTAATGGCGCCGCCGAAACACTACGCTGGCGCCGATGTGGTGACTTTACAACGCCACCACAAGGCTCCTTTTGCGGTTTCTAAATTACGGGGAGATTATATCTCTCAACCCAATTTATTGCTAACGAGGACAACACACTAGTATCATTAAAGAATAGTACCACAAGAAGTTTATCAGATCAAATTATATTTACCGTTCATAAAACTGAAACAGGAAAATGAGATAAAATGAAGGGATACTGAAACGCATTTTTTTAAAATTTAAAGTAAAAATTAACTTAGTAATTAAAGGTTAAACATATCAAAGAGTAATTACATAAGAGATAAGTGAAATGAATTACTTAAAGGGGATTACAAGTCCATGACACTCAAATGAACCAAGTTACGACAAAGTTCATAGGTTAAGGGCAATCACCCTTTCTAAATCGACGCACGCACTGTAGATATCAGGTCTCTCAAAAGTTGAGCCAAGGAGCTGCACTGTGGCGCAGTTTCAACACACTGGTTAAATGTAGTGAACAATACAATTTTGGGCGACGTCACGCCCATACAGTGCACGCATATACGCATACACGCCATCCGAAGAGAGAACAACTACTCTTCTTTTCCCACTCTGATCTCTCGACCTCGATCAATGGCTTCTCTGGCGAGAGGTACAAACAAGATCTAATAACACCTTCAGCTATTACTATACGAGGTGCAACACATTCACCAAGAGCAACTTCATACATGTAAAGATAAATGAATCATTATAACTAAACTTCATGCAGCTAGAATCATAGTAAAAATCAAGCAAAGTAAGAGAGTCATTCTCGAATTAGATGTTGGTTCTTCCACCATTATTATAACACATGCAACAGAGATATATATCTCTACAAATACATAAGTATGCGAATACATTTGGATTTCACATGAATATAGATACAAATACAGTATGAGAGCCATAATGAGACAGACGATACTAATAAGTCTATAGTAAGAGATAGATCGTATGGAAACAAGTGAATGCTCAAAAACATCAGGGAAATGATTGTGAAAGGAATTTCTCACAAATATTTACAAAAAGTTTAAAGCTGTCGTCCATCCTTCTGTGGATTTGATCACTAATGTAAAAGAAATAAACACAAACTGAAACGGGTAAACGAGGTTAAAATAGGCGAATAAGTCATTGGGACAAAACTCTGATCTTCTTCTTGAATGATATCCTGAGGGTCGTTATCCAAAACGGTGGTTTGATCTTTAGACTTTGGAATAGGCGAAGGGTGGTTGTCTACATTGAAGGAGGCAGCACACATTTCTGAAATTCTTAATTCTGGCCCTTTTGCAAATCTCTTCACTTAAAAGTAAATTATTCATAATAAGGAGAGATGGCATGTTTTAATTGTGAGATTTGACAGACCTGAAATTCTTTTTCATCTGCAAAAGTTAGTCAACCCATTTCACTCCTATGTCTTTTGATAATGGAGCCCCCTGTGGGAAACTGGGTAGGCCTACTTTTGGTATCCATTGAATAAATAGCACAATTAAATAGCAGAGGACTAAAAGATCTACAAAATGAAATGTTCAACTGACATGTGATGAGAAGACACACTACTGGAACTGGTAATGGAAGGCATAAGGATATACAAAACAGGGATCTCTTAAGGTCTCACTAAAGCTTTTTAAAGTAACCAAAATCTCTTGGAAACCCAATAAATTTTTATACTTAAACAGTACATACATCTTAACGGTTATTTTTAGCCCAAATTCCTTACTTGTTGCATATCTAATAGGGAATATGGACATAAATTTGCAAAATCACTTGAAATCTACTTCTCAAAGAAAGTGGCTTGTCTGAAGTATTTTCTAATACTATTCATCAAAAGTTAAGATTCCATAATTTGTAAGGCAAGATTTGCCTATAACTGAGCAAAGAGATACTAGTACAAATCACCCTGACACTTACAACATAGTTCTAGACAAGTATTCATGATATTTAACACCTCATTATACAAATTAAGTATATCTTAGTTTAACCAGACCACTGAGCTGATTAACAGCTCTCCTAGGGCTGGCCCGAAGGATTAGATTTATTTTTACGTGGCTAGGAACCAATTGGTTACCTAGCAATGGGACCTAATGGGACCTACAGCTTATTGTGGAATCCGAACCACATTACAGCGAGAAATGAATTTCTATCACCAGAAACAAATTCCTCTTGTTCTTCACTGGCCGGTCGGAGATTCGAACTCGCGACCAATAGAGTGGTAGTGGAGAACGGAACCCGCTCACCCAGCGAGGAACCACCTCAAACCACAAATAATACATGTATACATCATTGTACATAAACATATGAATTATTATACCTTGGTAACCCTTAAGTATACAGTACTCATTTCCACGTTTATCCTTTGACACATGCAAAATACATATAAACAAGGTATAACTAGTACCATTCAATTGATTTGATTTTACAAAATTTAGGCTGTCAAGCACAGCACTGGGGCACTCTCAAACATTCAACGCTTAAGGCAGTGAAAAGAGAGGGTTGAAGGGGCTGGACAGGAAGATAAAAGATGAAGTAACACGGATCCAAAGATGGAACTGGGAGAAGACCGTTGCACCGAGATTTAATAGTTAGAGAGTTTTGGACACCAAGACTGAAAGAAGGAAGCGAGAATGGAAGCCAAGTAAAAGGCTAAAAAATGGGTCCAGCTATGGACCAGATGGACGCTACTAACACCCTTTAGTAGTTCCTACAGTGGACTGCATGAGGTACACTGTAGGCACTGTCCCTTCTCTCCATTTTCAGAATGACAGATCTGATCAAGAAGAGAAACAGAGACATGTTTACTCCTTTTGACTAATAAATGCATTTCATGCTTTCATGAATCAGTTATCTTTTTATCACTTACATCATCCCAAAGCTGCATGAGGGAAATCACCTACTTTCATTTTTGAGAAGTAAAAACTAATTTACTGACCAGGCATTCCTACTCAGTCAGTTTATTTACATCTCGCCCCTTTGTCGATAGTACTATCCACAACTTTACTCTCCAAACTGCTCGTTGTTCCTGCAGTTTCATTCTTAAAAGTGTCTGCTGTGACTCATTGTCCAACTGAATCCCATACTGTTAAAACAACACATCCAAAATACTGAGAGTCGATCAGATCTTCAGTTCATGAACACCTCCAAAGTAACCGACACTTGGTGAATTGGAGGTGGTCACAGAAATTCTCTAACTTCTGCAACATGTACCAACTTCAAACTCTATTGCAATTCCAATTTTGCTCTGTGAAATTGGCTCCTCTATCAGAAGGCAAAATCCTAACCAGATCATGGATACTTAGAAACCTTTGAAGGGCATTACTTAGTGGAATCTGTATTGAATACATGTGCCACTTTTATATGCCCATTCCAGTATACAAGGCAAGCGAACAGACAGCCCTATCTCTGGGCAGACCTTGGCTTACTAGTTCAATCATGTAGGACATAAAAGAAAACCTGAAGCTGCTCTAGGTAGTCACTGGAGCTCTCTCAGGCTTCCTGACATGGGAACCTCTGCTGGAAACTACAAGAATTTATGTATGACTCAAAAAAACCTCTATAAAAATTCCCTAGATCATTCATTAGCACTTGACTGGAGGATGATGGTAACTGTGTAGAGGTTCTACTGTTTGCAGATGAACCAGTGTTTGACAGAGCAAGATCCTGATAGCCCTGACAGGCAAGTGATCAGCAGCTACAGTGCTAAAAGAGAACTGTGGGAGTAACATTGAGAACTACATACTTGGGAGCTGAGTAATGACTGACCTCATAGGACGCTTATGCGGGGAACGAATCCAGACGTGGCAGACTCTCCCAAAATCTGCCCTAGTACAAGAACCTCGTCTTAAGTAATGCCTATCTCAGCCTGAATTGTTGAACGTACAAAGTCCTCGAGTTGGAGGAGAAAATCATCAGTGCTTGATTGTTCCTGAAACGAAGGTGGCAACAGTGTAGCACTGGATGTGGAGGGAACACTGGAAGAGTGATCAGTCATCTTTAAAAAGCCAAACTTCATAGTTTAGGTTCATCGGTCCCTGAAAAAGAAGCAGCAACCCAAGACAAAGAATAAATTTATGAAACAGAAGAAGCACTCAAACCATCTGCAAAATCTTGGTAATAAGATTTATATTTTTGGCTGCAGACATTTTACCACTGAACTGGTGACCAATCTTGACAAGTGCAGTTTTACAGGTTAGATCAGTATATATACCAGACCTCTGCATAAACAAAACTTCATATGTGGATCTCTGTCACTACCTGCCATGAAATTTAATGAGTCACACATCTTGCCAGCCAAAACACAATAATATGCATTAAGGCAAAATCATTATAACAACACAACACTAAGAGTATGAAACTGCTATTACTGCAACAAAAAAAATCAGTCCTCTAACCATAGTCACTACAGACAAATGTATACTATTAATATATGTACTTACTACAGTGAAATGTAAAGTATAACTGATAACTGGTTTCTTCTTTCTATATTCCCTATTACCCACTCGCTGCTACGTATTTCAAACGAACAAAATATTCTTAAGTAGCCTGAATTTCAAGTCAATGGCCTCTGTGAGTTTGTTCCATGTGAACAGGATTCATCTTCTGAATAACAATAATAATAATAATAATAATAATAATAATAATAATAAAGTGTTGTATTATGCCAAATACATTAGACAAATGGAAAAAAAAAAAAAAATGAATGAAATGAATGGCAATCCTGAAAACTTGTACTGGGGAAAACTGTTAGCTCTTACCCAAGTGGCAGACACGTGCAGTGATTAGTCTTCTCTGGTTTTCTTGCATGAGAAATGATGCTTCATTATGATGGTTTTGAAATGCGTTGACTTCAAGCAAGTGCACAAAAATTTAAGGTAAAAGTATCAAGGACTGACGCGACAACTGACATATTACAAATGTAGGAATAAATCATTGAAAAACACAAATTTAAAATATCATTTATTCTACAAAAATGATGCTTTGAGTACAGAAATAGGAATATATGTATTGCATTTTACTTTTTGGATGACGAAAATCCTCCGAAACCCATTATCTTGGCCATCTCTGGATCCATGCCGCTGTCGTCGTCAATGGAGGAATCTGCTTTTCGCTTTCTTTCCTTGCGTTTCTCCCTCCGGTACTCCTTCAGCTTCTCCTCCTGGAAATAACGAGCAAGTTTTAGAGAATTACGCTCTGCATAGCTTATATTATTATGTGCAAAAGAAGAATGATTACAATTCATCTCGCCTGTTGTGATGTACAGGCATTGAGATTATTATTATATCCAGAGGATGAAACCTATTCATATGGAACAGGCCCTCATTTGAAAGAGGTAACAGAAGGTAACAGGAAATACAGAAAGAAGAGCTCAGTTATTAGGAGAGGAAAAACAAATGAACAAATTAATAAATAAATAGACACAAACGAAGGTAAATTATCAAAATATAAGAAGTGTCTTAGGGTAGTTTTCAACAATTCATTCCAGTCACAAACTTTGGGATGGTTCATAAAAGATTAAAAATGTCAGATATATATAATAGGACTCTAACACCTAATTTGGAACTGCTTCAAGGCCAATTCCATTCACTTAACAACCAATCTAAGTAATAATTAAAGGATGAACGGAGTACACAATGTTTTTCAAGACAAAAGGTGAAATCTAGCTCTCAGTGGTTCTGGGTGGACAATCTGTTCAAACAAACCTTTCAAAGCTAAAAATAAAATATTATTGCGCACACCATTTCATTCCTATAAAGAAAAACATTTCTATTTTTCCTAGAAAATTATTTTCTCCATATAATACTTACCTCATATATACACATAGAGCTGAGAGAGACCTGTCAACCTAGTAAATAAATAGTGTTCTGTCATGAAATCTTGTTACACTTAAACAGTATAAAATACTTAATTTTTTTCAACCCAAAACCGATTTCAAAAAGAAACCCATTACTTTATGACTGCCTTAAATGTGCACTAGCACATTTTCAGACAACCAAAGAGGAAGACGAGTTCTCTACTCGTCGTCTGCAAATCTAGATTTCAGAGCAGGTCCCCCTTAAATGGCAATAAAATCGTAACAAGTGTTGTCTGAATTATTACCAAAGAGGAGGTGGGGTTCAGAGGAGAGCTCCAAATCCTTTTTTAAAGTGGTGGGTTTGTATAAAAAAATTAGTTTAAAAAAAAACATTTGTTTAATCACATCTATCAATTTACATAAACCTGAGTAACTACTGAAGTAGGAGGACTTTTTGTCTTTCTTTCTTTAAATTGTCAGCTGAAAACACTCACGGACAGAGTCAATGGACTATCTATCAGCCTGCAAAAAAGGTGACGATTACGTAATAAATACTGTACAAGGAATTAGAAAATAAGACCAATATGTCTGAATTCAGGAGACATCAGCAGAAAGCAGGAATGTTGATTCCCTTGAATTCAGGTGTATCAGTCTTACTGTCAGTCCTATAATGTAAGGTTAGGGCCTTTGGAGCCAGACAAACTACTGTCTAATGGTCCAAACATTCTTCGACTAATAACAGGTCAGGAAATGGACAGGTACCTTGTTAGTAAAAACTAGATTTGTGCTGGTCAAAACCCATCATCGTTGAACCTAAAAGGTGTGAGCTTTAGTTACTGGCTCTGGTGCTTGCCACGTTACACAGGCTTGTGTGGGTGGTGGCTGTACTTCCACACCTGTAGCAAAGCCCTCCATCTCCTTTGATGGCTTCAGTGGGAACAGGGAAAGACTCACTCAACAAACTCCAAAGATGAAGCTAAGTCACCTGTTAAATCCTCTCAGAGTTTACGCAAACTATCATTCATTTGTTGCAAACTACCATTCATCTGTATAAGATACAAAACTTTGACAAAGCTGTAGAAGGAGCGAGAGCCTTTTAAGATTCTGAAGTACAGAGAGCCTTTTAAGACTCTGAGGTGGAGGAGGTACCTCTAGCAAAGGCCAGAAAACATTTATACTGCCGCCTCCTATCTATTTGATTATCACTGCACATCAGTCCAATATTTACACTGATCACAAGTCAACTCTTGCTTACAAACATGTCCCCTTCAAAGATTACACTTAAAGAGCATATATCACTCAATACTAGACATGTAATCAAAGCACAGTTATGGTCAAGAGTTCCAGCCCTGCTCATTGCTTGACTGTAATTTACTTGGCAACACAACCTTACTGTCTCAGTGTCCTAGGGATGGAGGTCACAGGAGCTCAGGAATACTTGCCGAGTTTTGGTAGTTAGAAGCTTGGGAACTAATCATGTCTATTTGCTTTGTCTTAAAGACATTGTGTGAATGTGCAATGGCCTGTCCCTTGTCTATGCCACTCGTGAGCAATATTTCAACCTTTAAACTGGTTTCAAACCCCACTGTACATGCATGAGATCATGTATGTACAGTAATATACATTTTGAATAGATGCACATGTATAATACTGTTTTATTTTTACATGCATTATGATATTAACTGACAAGGCGACCGTTCTTGATTACATGTATATAACTTTGAAACACGAAATGGTGGCCAACTCCACTCTCACTCGATGCTAATTCCTCCACTGCCATGATACATGACTTCCAGGATTTAATCATTTCAATGTTCGCATCAACTTTTTCAGAAGCAGTCAAAATATAAGGGGGTGTATGTAACCTTGCCACTAAATTATACAATAATCAAGAGGTTAAAGTTATGAGGTTACACTGGGAGGCCAAAATTCAGTATTTTCACCTTGGTATATCATGGATTTTGGCTGGTCAGCATCAGTGTCTGTTATAGATAAAAAGTCTTGAATTCTAATCCTTTCTACCACACGTATTTCTTTTCTTCATGAAAGAGACGAATGCTAAACCAAACCCTAAAATACAATGATAATGACCTTTGATTTCATAACATCTTGCCAGAACACATCAAGGTACCTCTTCACTTTCTACAAATGATACCATGAGAATCTTTCTGTGCACTGGATCTTTTCGAAAGCTTTGCAATCCAGTGACTGTATGCTTGATTAAGCACATTCCTCCAGAACAAGATACTTTTATGCAACTGAGGATTTGTTTTGGAAAGGAGGGAGCATACTTTCCTCCTCCATCAGATTCCAAGCTTCTGCCAAAGCAAGGAATCTTGAATGAGATCTGCAAGTTCTTGTTATTTTAGATTCTGAACACTTCACAAAGTGCCTCCCTTTATGCATACCATTAAGATTTTAACTCTTCAAAAAATATGAGTTCACAAACTCTTACACTTGGCGGAGTTGCTAAAATGACTAAACCTGTGCTTTTTGGCCATATCGACAAGACTTTTGACCAAAGAACGCTTACAAGGCAATAACCTGAGTGAATTTGGATACTCGTCCATATTGAGAATTCTAAAATGCAATGCGATAAGTTGGGGGAGCATAGATGATCAGTGAGACAAATGAACTGCAGTCCAGTTAATCAGGAAAATTAAGACCTTCCTGGATTTTTTCATTCTAATAATTAATACTCAAACGTAATTGATAACATGTATGGTGCTAGACAAAATTCATCATAACGTATGAAAGGAAGTAACCATGATTAATGAACAGTGTTCTCTAGCTTGCTAAGTGGCAAGCAAGTGAAAAAACTGAACAAATTGTGAACACTTGTCACAGCACACGACAAACAGCAGTAACATGACAAGAAATGACCAAGCTCTAAACTAGATCAAACTAACACTAAGCCATGGTTCATGAAATAAGTAAAACACCACATAATCTTAGAAATAGCCAACATGCAATATGTAAAATAAGACTTCAAACTTATATGCGACATAAAAACAACTAGGTACTAACCTCTTCCTTCAATTCTTGCATCCTCTGTTCAATGTCGTAATCTTTTTTCTTTTCTTCCAACTTCTTTTTATTCACATCGAATCTTTTTTTAACTTGTTCCAATGTTGAGCGTTCAACGCGCATGGACATACCCAAATTTCGTTGATCTGGAATGAGAGATTCATAATCAGTTGTCAAAAATCCATAGTATACGAACCCCTCAACATACAGGCATTTAAAAATTATTTGTTCTTATTGTGACAGTTACATGTGGAACAAATATTGGGATTGATCTATAAAACTGTGACAAATATATTGAAAATATAATGTACAGAAATACTTTGTTCCCGTCATTAACTGTCTTGTTCTTAAGCAAAACATTTAAGCTATTCACCCTGTCTTTTCTCTTTAAGCGACTGATAACTGGAATATATTTGGTAAACCTGTACCACGAACAGTCTACGTGAGGATGTTGTGCAGTCAGAACCTCCACAGTTCAAGCAAGGATGAAATGTATTACCACCCTAAAGCAATTCTTCTTGTATTGTATAATTTACAGTAATTGCCTGTTTATTTATTTATTAATTTGCTCATTTATTTTTTCTTTTCTAATAACTAATCCCTTCTTTCTGTATTTCATATTACAGTACCTTCCATTAACAGGTTCATCCACAAGAATTGGGATTACGGGTACTTCACAAGTTTTCATAACCTGCCACCAATAACTTGCTCTTTATACTAAGTCGCACCAACTTACTGTGCTATATTAGCGAGCAAGGGTCTGACAAATCGGTATTACTAGCCCTCAAAGGTTGATGGGGCTATTCAGGGTTGAATAACTGGAACCAGAAAAAATTCTACTATTTTCTTGGCTTACTTCCTTGCAATTATAGTAAGGAACGGAACAGGCCAAGCACTGGGACCCATGACGTCATTCAGCTCTGAAAGAGAAACAGAGTAAAAGGTCTTAAAGGTGTAACAGGAGGAAAACCTCGCAGTTGCACTACGAAATAATTCTTAAGAGAGGATGGATAGTCAGAAGGAAGAAAAAATATGAACGGAGCTACAATAAAAGGAATGAAAGGGGTTGCAGCTAGGGGGCCATTGGGACGCTGCAAAGAACCTTAAGTAATGCCTACACTGCACCGCATGAGGTGCACCGATGGTACTAATCCCCTAAACATGCCTCGCTATCGACCTTCTCAGTTCCTCAAACCGTTGGACTATGGAATAAGTCTCCCTTTCGATGTCGAGCACTTGGAATCTCAAAAGTTCAAGTGAAGTTCTGATGCATTACTATCCTAAAACAATTCTCCTTGTATCTTATAATTTACTTACATATTATCTATTCATCTATTCATTTGTTGATTCATTTTTTCTTTTCTAATAAGTGATATCTTTTTTCTGTATCTCCTAATTACCTTCTGTCACTTCTTTCAAATGAACACCGTATCCTCTGGAAGCCTGATTTTCAAATCGACAGCCCCTGTGGGCTTGTTCCATGTGAACAGAGTTCTGCGTCTGAATAAAAATGATAATTATAATAAATATGATATTTTAATGATAAAATAAAGTTTGTTCATACTTACCTGGCAGATATATATACAGCTGGATTTCGGAGAAATACAGCTGTATATATATCTGACAGGTAAGTTTCATGAACAAACCTCTGATTTGTGTATAGACAAAGAAAAGTGGATTTCCAGGTTAGACTGACTACAGCTAATTTGTCTATGAAGTAATGTTCAAAGCAAATTTTACAACAGTAAAAAATCTGCAGGCAATACTCACGCTTTTTTCCATTGATATGATCAAGAAAGTTTATAGAGTCCTTGACGACGCAATCACAAACATTGCAGTAGTATCTGAAATAAGGGATTTTATTAAACCATGAAAGTGGATAAGGGTATTACCAAGGAGAAAAACTGTTATTGCCTAAAAATAAAATACAGTAAGCTTCAAGATTAGATGCATTTTCAAGTTTCAATCATTATGTTTAAGCTACCTTTTACCTAAATGAATATGACAATAGGGACCATTACACTGAGCATCTACAGTAAACCCTCCGTATTCGTGGGGGATGCATACCGCATCCCCTCCCGCGAATAGCTAAAATCCACGAATACTTAAAACCCTCTAAAAACACTTAGAACTGCCTATTTTGATAGTTTAAACACAAAAAACACCCTCTAAAAATGCTTATACCTGACAATTTTAATAGTTTTATCACAAAAAGTGCATTTAGTCATGAAAATTATATGAAAATCAGTAATTAGTGATTATTTCTCGGTGAAAAATACGGCGAATGGGCGAATTTTCCACGAATAATGTGTATACATGTCCCACAGAGAAATCTGCAAATAGGTGAGTCCGCGAATAGGGAGACCGCGAATAGGGAGACCGCGAATACGGGGGGTTTACTGTACTATATTTGGCAACAGGGATAGGCGGCAAGTTCTGTTCCTTGGAGTTACATTCTCAAGAATAATGGCTATGACTGTACTATCATAAGCTCTGCACAAAATTCAGTTCAAATGAATAGCTAACTGACAGTACCACTGGGCTCACCCTCCAGACTGCGATGCAGGCGTAGTTTTTGTTATAACCTGGCTCTTTCCAAGTTTTGAATCGATGTCTACTTTGTAATCCCTCTGCTTCAAGAACTCTCGTTTCACCGGAACGGCTTTCTGATTCTGAGCTGTGGAAAAAATGAACAATTTGTAATGTGCATTTTTAGAAAAGCATAGGGGAAGATAACCTTATTTTTGTGCCTTCCATTTGCTCAAGGGATAAACAATAAAAGCAATGAGATGAAACTTGGGGAAAATTTTAAGTGTGTATCTGCCGCATATACTGTAGTATTTTTATAGGACATGTTGCTTATGTATAGCAATTAAAATTTTCTTCAAAATGTATACAATTTTCTTATATACCAGTAATGTTTAACCTAAGATGTATACAAATTCCTTCACCAATCTGCCTAAACCCTTCACACTACAAGTTACTCTGTGATATACATAAATCTCCAAAACATATGGTAATACTGTATAACCCTTAATGGACGTGCGTCATCGTATGAGTATCTATAACAGGTTTTGAGTGATGGACAGGCTAACTCGTATGAGTATTAATATTACGCGTCATACAATTTGGATGAATATAGCGGGAAAGATGCTCATGGCACTCCAATGGTCCATAAATGACTCATGGCAGCTTTAATAGCTCAGCACAGGACAGAGGGGGATTAGTATGCCTTGAGACTTGATGGGGGAATGTACTACCCCTCTCTCTCCCATGACATCTCTCTATTTATTTGCTCATAAATATACCCAGGGATTGCTGTCGGTATTAGTTCGTATCGTTTATGATAGTATGCCAGCTATAATTGTAATTTTGCAAAGAGAAGAGCTAAGAAATATTAGATAAAGCATGTATATCTCACAAAAAATTACTTAATCTCCCCATCTCAGTTAATCTCGTAAATATTTTATATCAAATACACTCAGAATTTTTTGACTGACTTTAGTTATTTTCTGTTATGATATTGTGTGAGCTGTAATTATAATTTTACAAAATAAAATAAATTACTAGACGGTAACTTGGTAAAATTAGCATATTTATTTTTACGAGTATCTTGTAAAAAAGGCCCCACTTTCAACTTCCTACGGAAGGTATGGAAAAATTTTTAGAATTATTTTTCTTACACCATGTGATATTTGCATATCTTCCTCTTTCCACTGATGTGTTTTTTTTCTTCAAGTGGCCAACCTTAAAGTTTGCCTAGTCTGAGGGTGTGCTTGATATATATTTAGCCCGTCCCTTAAGGGTTAAATCTCTAACTGGTAAGTAATAAGCTTTGTGTTCACAAAAGGCTACACAGTGAACCTCCAGTTTACCTGTGTATGAATACACCTTTTTCTTTGGACCTTAAGTGCAGAACGAGAATAGAACAGAATATACAATTTAGGCCACAGGCCAAGCACTGGGACCACTGAGGTCATTCAGCTCTGAAACGGAAATTGACAGTAAAATGGCTTGAAAGGTGTAACAGGAGGACAACCTCGCAGCTGCACTACGAATCCATTTTTAAGGGCGGGTGGAAAATAAGATGGATGAAAGAGAATATAAACAGAGGCATAGTGAAAGGAATGAAAGGGGTTGCAGCTAGGGGCCAAAGGACTGCAAAGAACCTTATATGATGCCTACAGTGGGTGAAGAGAGGCTGAGGGATGGTGTCTTTGTCTGTACCACTAAAACAGGCACATATGACAGCCTACTGCGATACACCTTGCCTAAAAACCTGGCGAGTAAGACTTTGTAACTTGCGCACCTGTCTAGTTGAGGCTAGGGCTACAAGGGACATGGTCTTCATGGTCAAGGCTACCTTGCAGGGCCATCCTCCCTGAGGTTCATGTACTAAACGGGCCCCATGTCTTAATATAAAAAAAAAAAAAAGTTCCATAATGGGAGGAATAGATCCTGGACGGAGCTTCCCTCTAAAAAAGACTGACCCACATGATGAAGCCCCCCTGGAAGAGCCTAGGTCAATGCCTCTGTTCTAAAATAATGCGAGAGGCAAAAAGTTATATAACTGCTTTGATGTCTCTAGAAATAGCAGGAAATCTGCTACTGGTGAGAGGCAGGCAGTGAGTAGATCACTGCTCTTCCTACTACACTACCTACAAAAGACTGTCCACTTGGCTTGGTATGGTATGGCTCTAAATTGCTGTCTGCATTGGAGATAACCTTGGCAGCCTGGTGTTAAATGCATTCCTGACAAAGAACTGCTGGAAGGCCTCCGTGTGTCTATTAAGGGTGTCCTCCACAGCTCTGGCAGCATGTTGCAGATTGCATCTGTTTAATATGTCAGCAACTCTCCTGAAGGTGTAGGCACTGATTCAAGAATCCAACCTTTTTCCTTTTGCAACAGAAGCTTGGTTGTTGACACAGCAGGCTTCAAAGAAGTAGATGAAGCTGATGCAGAAGGGGTTAAAGATTGTCCAGTGCTAAAGATGATGTTGTGTTGCCACTCAGAATGATGCCAGTCCTTACACGCATCACAAGTCGCATCTGGGATACAAACTTGACCCCTAACTGAGCATGAAAGGATTCTGATCACAAAAAGATATAAATATATTGGATACTAGGTAACAATGCAAGGCAGATTACACCACAGTGAATTAAACTGAATTAAGAGTACCACAAAAGCAAATGAAATAGTACAATAACAGAAGTTAAGACCAATCATATTAAGGCACTTACTGCCAATACCATCACCAAAAAAGAAATAATTAAGGAGAGACATGAACCCCGTCAAGCCCTGGGCAGCGGAGTCAAAATTTTTAGGTTCAGGCTTGAGAGTCTAGATGTGTATGGATTATCAAGCTGAATTCTCATTCTTTCGAGCAAGCCTTCGTTTTTAGCTAAAACAAAATACGGTATGGTTTATATCTTGGACTGTTTAAAATTATATTGCAAGAAGAAAATTAACGCTTTCAAAATTGACATACATACCTTGCGCAACATCCCGTTCGGCACGTAAACGTTGCTGAGCAAGCGATTCGTATTCATCTCGGTCCCACTTTCTTCTGAACTCCGTTCCTGACTGAAAAAGAATTACATTTAGATAAAACACTTTCCTTAAAAATCAACTCTACAAACTTAATCATTAGCTATAACTAACATCAATGAACGTTCAATTACAATAAAAAAAATATACTGTACCAAATTTTCAAGTTACAGGCAACCACTGCAATACATCTAGGTAAGGTTATGTATTGTTAGGTAATCAATCAGACAATAACCTAATTCATGATTTAATTACTTAAATTATGAGTAAACTAATTTATTACTTAATCTTTTTTTCTTTTCTAATAACTGATCTTTTCATTCTGTATACTATTTTATTATCTTCTGTAACTTCTTCCAAAGGAACACAATATTCTTTGGAATTTGAATTTCAAATCAGTAGCCCCTGTGGGCTTGTTCATTATGAATAGGGCTGCAAACATACTAAAATGTACTTGTTTGCAGTACATATATAATTACACCTTGGAGGAAAATATTCCTAAAAAATTCAAATACATCAAGTTTAAATGCATTCCTGTATTTAAATCCATGGCTTTTATATCGCTCTAAATTAACTTAGGTGAGGGTACAGGGGTGACACCCCTGGGCCAGGTGAGGACCTCATTTCCATTAAGTCAGGTTAGGTTAGGATGCACCACTGCAACTGTCTTTGTAGTATTTTCATACTTTACACTTGATGCACAGCAATTATGTATTATTTCATATGATTGTAGCGCAATTTATACATTATATTGAATTTATGACTAATGCACGCACTAATTTTTGGTTTTCCCTTCGCAAAATATCCTGGTTTACAATTGCGGTTTCCCAAAACAACCGAATGGTTTACACAAACAACAATGGTTAGAAATACTTAAAACACAAGATAACCAGTCAAAAAATATATGGTTTATGAACGTATCTGGCTAGCAAACTATGTTGTTGCAGTATTATTCAAATAGCATTGATAAAAGTTCAGAAGGTAAAACTGAAGAATACTAATGCGCCCCACTGGTTCGGTAACTACAGGTATATATGCATAAATGGGTGCTGTGTTCAGCACCAGCCCCCTGGGGATGACCGTAAAAGCATAAGTAAGACAGTAAATAGCATAAATATAAACAAAAGACAAAGAGAAGCGAAAAACATGAATAAAGATGGTAAATATTCCAGCTGGCCGGGATCAGGCCGCATTAGTAGTCTTCCGTCTTACCAGCTTCTCGGATTATCAGAGCAAATGCAGGGTATGGGGTCAGGACTACTGCAGGCCTGGTCGGCACCGGTGTTGCCAAAATGTGGAATTGTGGCCTCTGGTGTGGAGGCTTTCATGTGCAACATGATCGGGTGCAGAAGTGGCACCTTCATTTCACGGTTTGCCACACTAAGTGTTGAAAAAATTTCCACACACTTTTTAGGGGATTATAGTGGTCAGATCTATTATTTCCTCATATCATGCGATTCATTTACCTATATTCTCGGCCGTTTACACACCGTAAACCCCCCGTATTCGCGGGGGATGCGTACCACAGCCCCCCCCGCGAATAGCTAAAGTCTGCGAATACTTAAAACCCCTCTAAAAATGGTTATACCTGAGTGTTCTAATAGTTTTATCACAAAAAGTGTATTGAGTCATTAGAATGATATGAAAATACAGTAATTAGTGAATATTTCTTGGTGAAAAATACCGCAAATGGGCTGATTTTCTGCAAATAATGTGTACATATGTTCCACAGAGAAATCCGCGAATCGTGAGACCGCGAATACAGCGGAGTTTACTGCATTTCCTTATATCATGTGATTCATTTACCTATATTCTCGGCCGTTCGCACATTTATATATATATATATTTATATAATAACGACTGAATAAAGTCATCAAAGAACGGCTGTTTACACTGAATCACGAAGCAGCATAAGTAGATCGAGAAGCAACGTCTCGATCGACACGTTGAACGCAGACGACAGCAAAGCAACAGCTTTAGGTTTCATCTAATTAAGATAACTCATATCTATTTAAAATTATTTTTATAAATGTAAAAACTGACTCCAACTAACTTAATGTGGGAGATTTACGGAAAATCACCTTCAGACTGCGAAGGAAAGCATATATTGTTTTATATACGTTAGATTTTGCCGATGGCCGAGCGAATTTAAAAGGACAGGACCCGGCCAGACTTACTTTACCCTAACCTAACCTTGGACACCGTGCCCTAACCTGGCTGGAGGGGATGGGGAGGGGGGGGGATGTGAGAAGAACCCTTAATGGATACCTCCATGTGGCCGTCGCCTTTGCATTTACCGCACAACTACTCCCGGTAATCGTACAGTATTACAGCTGCCCTAACTAGCCTAACCTTAGCCGAGACTTCCGCTGCACAGCAGACTAACCTTTAGAACTAGCCCGACAAGGCTAGCCATAGCCTGACTAGGCTAACCCTAACCATATCTTAACTAAGATAACCTTAGCCTTATCAAGCTAACCAGAGCCTAAGTTGTCCCTAGCCTAGCCTTACACTACAGGCTACAGTAGACTGACCTTTCAAACTAGCCTAACAAGGCTAACCCTAGCCTAGACTCTGCATGGTAGACTAATCTTTATGACTAGCCTAACAAGGCTAGCCACCCTAGCCTGTGGCCCAGCCTTACGCTACAGGGTGGTCTAACCTTCGCATCTAGCCCAAACAGGGTAACCCTAGCCTAGCCTTACGCTGCACGGCAGACTGACATTTAAAACTAGCCTAACCAGGATAACCCTAGCCTAGCCTTACGCTGCACGGCAGACTGACACAGCCTATAAAACTAGCCTAACCAGGCTAACCCTAGCCTAGCTTCACACTGCATGGCAGACTGACATAACCTACAAAACTAGCCTAACCAGGCTAACCCAAACCTAGTCTTACGCTGCACGGCAGACTGACATACAAAACTAGCGTAACCAGGCTAAACATTTAAAACAAGCCTAAACCAAACCTAGCCTCACGCTGCACGGCAGACTGACATGTAAAACTAGCCTAAGCAGGCTAACCCTAACCTAGCCTTACGATACAGGGCAGTCTAGCCTGACTTAGAGCGTTTGATATCGTACCGAGGAGCCTGACCCAGAAGACGCCATCCTGCTCTGACGGCGACGGCGACGTTAGGCTACCTTCAATTGACTTCGGTTGTTAGACTGTTCGGGAAGCCTGTCTAGCCTGGCTTGTTATGGTCTTGTTGTTGTTGTTAGTAGTAGTAGTAGTAGTAATTGCCGTCTAGGAGTTGAGGGCGGAAGGGTCTTCTTTGCAACGGCTCCTCCTTTGCTCGTTTTCTTCCTCCTTTGTGTTTGTTTTTTGTTTTTGTCTCTGTAAAGCCATAATTCTTTTACAAATTCGTTCTTCTTTAATCTATTCAGTTTCCCCCTTCAGCAGATCTGTAAATGAAAGAATATTAGCTATTTTCCTGATGTGGCTTCTGCACAAAACTGTGTTTCTAATCGCATCATATGCTGGGCAGTTGAGTAAAAAACGTTCTAAGTTTTCATTTTTTTTTTTTTCCATAACACAAACATTTTGTATCTTCCCCTTTAGCCTGTTCCTATCGTTGAGGGTTGAGGGGTATTCCTTGCAACGGCCCCTCCTGAAATCCAGTGTATTTTTGTTAATCTTCACTTTGGTTTTCTGTACAGCCCTCCGCAGGGATGACTCCCCCTCTGGCGGGCCCCATGTACTGTAGTCTTCAAAATAAGGTCCTTCTTATATTTTATAATTGTGTTTCAGTGTTTTCTCGTCAGTGTCGTAGCTCCTGCAGGATAGGAGTCTTTAGTTCTTTTTTATAATAGATTTGAGACTTGAAAGCACTGCATTAAGTTTACTTTTAGCAATATTAAGTTGGCTGAAAAGCCTCTCAACTACTTCTATACTCAGTGAGTGAGGAAGTGACAATACGCACATAATTCTTTCAATATCTCAAAGTTATCGGGAAGTCTATATCTTGAGCTCAATGCACAGCTTAACAAAACAAAAAAAACTCTTCTCAATACATGACCTTCGCAAATGCTTAATAACAGAAAAAACAATTAATCAAATTACGATTTATAAAGTATGACAATTCCGGCCCCCCCCAACCCTCCTCAATACATGACCTTCGCAAATGCTTAATAACAGAAAAAACAATTAATCAAATTACGATTTATAAAGTATGACAATTCCGGCCCCCCAACCCGCCTTCATACATAATACGGCAAAATTGTAACCAGTAAACACCCCAAGGTTACCTTAGGTTGGGATTTTTAGGTTCTATTAGTGCCCTATCATTTCCTAGCCGTTTTTGCATGAAAAACTCAAAATGGTTTTTCAGGCGAAAAATGGCCAGCTGGAGTCTTCCAAAATGGCTGGCTAGAGCCTAACGAAAAATTACCAAATGAAGAACTACGAATTTCACGTCTTCGTCTCCACTGACACTTTAAAGAAATTCTTTATTTAAAAGTAAAGTTTCTTCGAGTTACGTACGTGTGTGTGTGTGTGTGTGTGTGTGTGTATGTATGGATGTGTATGTGTGTGTGTTGTGTGTGGGTGAGAGAGAGAGAGAGAGCGAGAGAGGCCGAAGCATGCGCTGGAGCCTATCGCATAACACCGAAGGAGACATTCTGAATAACTGGAGCCATACAGGTCTTCAGAAGCACGAGAAGTCTTCAGGAGCCGAAGTCACAGCTCGGGGCTTTTTCTAAAACTACACACAATGCAAGCCTCCAGTCACAAGTTATTTCATTATCCGAGGACTGCGAAAAAAGGGAGGGACGTTGGAGTGGTATTAAAGGTAAAGTGGACCCCAAACTTTAACGTGTGATAAAGATCTCTATCTAATTTCCAAAACATACTGTATGTAGGCTACAGGTTGCTGTTACTTGACGATATTATATTACACAGCTGGATGGGAGAATGGATTCTCAACTTGACAAAACAGAGGACGAAACAGTAATTTGGAGACAAAAATAAAAACAAAAACAAAAATATATTGCAATTCTTCACCTATGTTTGAGAAAGAAAACGTTATCGAGCACTCCAATTGTTAAGGGATATCTCTAGTACCAATGGAAAAAGGAAAACGGTGAATCATAAGCAACAGGACCAACTGAAGTCAAAGGTAAAATAAAGAGCTTATATTTTCCAGTTTCGAAGCTGGTTGTCAAGTGGGAACACCTTTCTGTGGAATGCTGTGCTCTGCACGTAACTTGCGCATAACCAAAGTTAATAATAATACAAAAATCGTTTTCATGTTACATATTCTTCTATAAACAACCCCAGGTAGGCATAAACACCACACCACCAGATTGACAGCTATCACAGTGTGCTATAAGTGTACTTAAATCTGTCATTTCCTTATAGATTACCAACGTCAGCGACTTGCCTCCTTATTTAACCACCCGCAGACAAATTTCCAACTTTCCTGATAAACGTTTAACTGCAATAATAACAGCAAAACATACCTCTATGCTCATTACCAAAAGCCATATATAAATGGTTCGATGGCACCAACAGTCTGAACAGTGTTGTCATTATGAACTGCCAGGAAATATAGCGAGCTCTTGCTTAATAATATCAGTTGCCAAAGGAACTTCAAATCACAGCGATGATACGAGATTCACTCCATTCAATGCCATCATCCTAGACTGAGGATTACTCTCACTCAATCTACCTTCGATGACTAAGCCCTAAATGCAAAGGTGTAATGAATCATCTCGGCGAATACCTTTCGTTACCCGGGCACAGACACACTTGTAGTTTGGATAAAATATAAAGGTTCCATTTATGTGTTTAAGTCACAGAATATTACTTATAAGTAACTGCTATTTTGCTAGATATTAAAAGGATGGAGTCACAGAATATATATACTGCAGTTTTAGAGCCAGTTTAAAAGAAAAGGCAGCATTTTTAATTTTGCAAATCATTTGGTCACTACTGCAGACCAGACTTGCTCATCAGCGAAAATGCTGTTATTATCCAATGTTCGTCTTCTTCTTCTTTCGACCTTATTAGTCCCACTGTATAGCAGAGTCGGCCGCTCGAGTCAACTTCCTCCATCTGTTTCTGTTCCTAGCATCTTCTTCGCCCAGTCCCACCTTACCCATACCCCTCCTCACCACATCCATCCATCAACAGCTGCGTGCTTTTAGAAATCGTGCATGTTGGGATGTGCCGTTGTACAGGCAAAATCTCATAACGGCGCCAACTGGATTCTGCATGTGAAAGAGTATATGAAAGAATTAAACACTCTTCAAGCTATCAAACTTGAAACGGCTTATGAAAGACTAAATTGGATAAGCTTTCTCTTACTTTCTAACAAAAGCTATACAGAGAGGATTGCATGAATGCAAAAAAAAAAAAAGAGCAAAGCGCACGCGTGCATGCGTAAATTTCCCACACTTATCAACTAGCGTCCACTGAGAAACTGGTGCAAAAAAATTGGACGCAATTTAGAAGTGTCCTTTTGTGCTTTTTGACGACCATGTCTGAAAAGCGTCATTACATTACAACGAAAACCTCCAATTGATCATTTTAAAATCTGTCCCGAACCTGAATTAATGATCATATCCTTAAATAAATTAGCAAATAATAGCTCGGTCTCACTTAAACCGTTGTCCACCACTCGGCAAGCAAGCAATTCACCCGTCTGTTCCCCTAATTTAAGCAGTATGTCACAAATTCGTGACGATAATTCAGCCTGTAACCAGTCTAGTCACCTTGCTCACAGACGAATAGATGAATGAAGTTACGAATTGGCCATGTTGGTTCAGCAAATACTTGGGCGTTGATTACCAATGTCCCTCAAATTGAAAAACTGTCAAGAAACCTTAATTTTTCGTGGATTTCCACCACTAGAATTTTGCTTTTATTCTCAAATATTTGGAACTGGAATTGGAATATAAAACTTAGGCCACAGGCCAAGAGATAAGATCTCGGAGGTCATTCAGCTCTTTAGATAATGCTGAAACAATTGTTAGGAGAGGAAGGGAAGTAAGGTGGAAGAAAGGGATTACGAACAGAGGTACAGTAAAAGGAATGAAACGGGTTGCAGCTAGGGGCTGAAAGAACGCTGCATAGCACCTTAAGCAATGCCTACAGTGC
>NC_089745.1:43417-48417 GCF_040412425.1 Macrobrachium rosenbergii | reverse complement strand
GACAATAACTTAATTTATTTCATATAATATGAAAAAATAAGTTGTCATATGAATGATAGGTAAAACTTGTCTCGTTTTAAGTTTAACTTTTAGTTAAATTTTCCTGAGTTCTAACAGTTATAGTAGCTCGAGTCGAAAAATCTTTTGGTACGGGCACCTAGTTTTACGTTGTCATGGGAGAGAGAGATGATGTCATGGGGAGAGAGAGAGAGAGAGAGAGAGAGAGAGAGAGAGAGAGAGAGAGACGTTGTCATGGGAGAGAGATTTAAGATTCCTATAACTGGCGTTACAACACCTAAGTTATTGGCGCCGTAATGAAGTTTAATAGGTAACTATAAATAAAGTAAATAAATTTAAAAGGGGTTTCATATATGAAATATCTAATATGTGTTTATAGATTTAATCATATCAGTAAATTCATATTTCTAATAATCGATCTCCTCTTTCTGTATTTCCTGCTACCTTCTGTTAATAATAATAATGATAATGATAATAATAATAATAATAATAATAATAATAGTCGGGGTTTTGTCAGCGCTGCGAAGTACTAAATTCGTCTTATCTCACTCCAATCTATGATACTTTTCCCAACAATTTTTTTGCCATATGTATTTTGCAACGCCTGACAAAACCACACATTATTTTTATATTATTATTATTATTATTATTATTATTATTATTATTATTATTATTATTATTATGGAACTAGCCACCCACAGGGGCCACTGACTTGAAATTTAAGCTCCCAAAGAAAAATAGAGATAAAAATGTATTGAATTGAATTGCATTGAATATAAAATTTAGGCCAAAGGCCAAGCACTGGGAACTATGAGGTCATTCAGCGCTGAAACGGAAATTGACAGTAAAAGGTTTGAAAGGTGTAACACGAGGAAAACTTCAACGCAGTTGCACTATGAATCAATTGCTAGGAGAGGGTTGAGGAAAGTAAGATGGAAGAAAGAGAATATGAAAGGAGGTACAGTAAAAGGAACGAAAGTATCTCGTATATTTTATGTCCACTGGATGAGATATTTTCTTTTTTTTTAATAAAAGATAAGTGCCGTATGTACTTATCTTTCATAAAATTTGAAAACACGTTGGTAAAAGTTATTTAATTCGTTATGCATTTCCTCAGTCGTATTATTATTCTTATAGCAGTCTCATCAGAGAGAGAGAGAGAGAGAGAGAGAGAGAGAGAGAGAGAGAGAAATTCAATACACTTTATCCCATTAAAAATAGCTATTAAATAAACTTCTGTATTGAATTAGTACTATAATGTGATACTCTATATGAAGGTTCTTATACATAATGTACACTTTAGATGGAGTTAATATCGCAATACAGTATTGGAAAATACATATATACCAATGGTTCTCAATCTGGGGGGCGCCAGCAATTTCGAAGGGGGTACGTAGCCCCAGGAAAAATTGAAAATTCTCTAATCTTATTCGTTATTCTCATAACACGAGTCGCTAAGAAGCAGTGTCAAGTATCTCACTAATTCATTCCCAAAAGAATAAAAACACCTTTCTCTTTTTTTTTTTTTCTTTAAATCTGGGAGGGAATTTTACTCGTAGATGCAAGGGGGGTGGGGGACGCGGAGGGAAGGACCTACTCTTAGAGTTGGGGGGGCGCCCGTGGTAATATACTGAATAGGCCTACTGTGCAGCGGCGCTGTAATCAGATAAGTAAACACAGCAAAACCGCACGGTAGAACAGGTTTACACTTATCAGGAATAAAATTTCGAGTTAACGAAATGATATATAATCAGTTCTTCCTTCTTTCTCTTTTCCTCTCTGTCGCTTGCTTTTACATTCGAGTTACAATTTTCAGAGCTGAATGCCCGCCGTTAAAGAGATGATATTTTCTAACTGTTTGTGAAACGAGTTGGGAGAGCTTTGTGGTGGAAAGGGAGGGAGAGAGATGGGCGGGAGATGGTCTGTTGGGTGGGTGGGGGACCAGGGGGATCCCAGCTTCACCAATTGGCTGGCTGCATGCTGCTCGCTCTGCCCTTCCGGGACCGTCAGTAGATCTCTAGACTTTGTTCTGTGAAGGCGTGGTTTCTTGGCTCAAACCCGGTGTGTAGGATGGTAATGTGGTGATGGATGTTCCTTGGCTCAGATCTGGTGTGTAGGATGGTAACGTATTAAATGGCTTTATTGTTTCATCATATATATATATACACCTTGTATGTATATATGTACATACATTGATATATATATATGCATGCATACACTATACATTATTTTGAGGAGGCTCGAGTGGTTCGTTCTCACGGTTAACTGGAACCTCGTGGGTTAATCCTGAAAGTGTTGCTGCCTTGCCTGGACTCATTCTGTATGCCGTGGACCTATTATCTTTGTTTTACCGGAGGCCATTTTGAATGTGAAATATGTTCGTATGTGCACATTACTGTTAATTTTTCTGTCCTGACCCACAGTACTGGCAGCGCATGTACTGTACAGAGAAGGGCACGTTTGGGTGGTCACTGCAGCCTTTAGGGCTAAAGTTCAAATGGAGCCCCTACACACACACACACACACACACACACACACACACACACACACACACACACACACACTAATCTCCTCCCTCTCGACCTCCCACGCCACCTCATCGCTCCCTCTAAGGTTCCTCAGACCCACAGAATGGTCCAGTATTTTTTTTTAGTCATTTATGATAATACGCCTTGTTTTCGCGTCTAATTTACTATTAGAATGATTTCCGAAGCAGTTTGTAGCATATTTTGAATTGAGAGAGAGAGAGAGAGAGAGAGAGAGAGAGAGAGAGAGAGACCCACCAGAATGGACCAGTATTTTTTTTTATTGTCATTTATGATAATACGTCTTGTTATCACGTCTTGTTATCGCGTCCAATTTACTATTAGAATGATTTCCGAAGCATTTTGTAGCGTATTTTGTATTGAGAGAGAGAGAGAGAGAGAGATCAGACCCACCAGAATGGACCAGTATTTTTTTTATTGTCATTTATGATAATACGTCTTGTTATCGCGTCTGATTTACTATTAGAATGATTTCCGAAGCATTTTGTAGAATATTTTGTATTGAGAGAGAGAGAGAGAGAGAGAGAGAGAGAGATCATTTGGCCGTCTTTCTTACGTTGAAGCTTCTTTTGTAATGACCGCTTGTATGTTCGTTATTCCAAGTATACACACATTCATACACATACGTACATACATGTATACGTAATTCTCAGTCATAAACATTTCCTGTCATGATCTGAATCCTTCAAAGTTTTCGTCAAATCAATCGACGTCTTCGAGAGAGAGAGAGAGAGAGAGAGAGAGAGAGAGAGAGAGAGAGAGAGAGAGAGATTCTCCCCACCCGCCCTTAGATTCTCCCGAGAATGTGTCCTATAGGTGTTCATATTCAAGTTATGACAAGAAATGTTTATGACTTGAGAATACGGTCGTGTAGGCCTGTATATGTATGCATGTAGGCTATGTGTGTATGTATGTGTATACATGTGCACGTGATTACATGAAAATCATCCCTTAGACAACATAAGTAGAACAGATATTATATATACTTGGATATATAATATCTCTCTCTCTCTCTCTCCCAATACAAAATATGTATGTAACAATGACTTTGTAATATATTACACTTATTATTTTTATGACTGAAAATATAGGCCTTGAATTTAAAATGAACTCGATAATCTTCAGCTCCCGTGACTTTACTCTGAAATTCAAGTACCTCTCTCTCTCTCTCTCTCTCTCTCTCTCTCTCTCTCTCTCTCTCTTTCTCGGAAGGTCAAGTATGGATTAATTTGTAGTCTTGTGTAAAGGAATATTAGCAAAAGCTATTTTCTGCGTTTGTAAAACAAAAGCCATTCTCCAAAGAATGTGGTACGTAGGTGCCGAACGACTGGTGTCTGTTGTTTGTGTTCCTTATTCTCGGATCATGTGATGAATAACAATGATAATTATTACTGATTATTGAATAAATGTACCTTTGTAGACGTTCAGTTACTCTTGTTTCCACATTTGTTTTCGGATATGAATGAATGACATACGTAAGTGGCCTCTCTCTCTCTCTCTCTCTCTCTCATCTCTCTGACTCTCTCTCTCTCTCTCTCTCTGAAGGTCAAAATCATGGACTCTTCGTTTGTAGAGGAAAAATTACCGAGATTATGTCACACGATTATAAAAGAATAATGATTTCAAAGGTTATTCTTCAAAATAAAAAAGAAGGATAGCTGTAGTAAGGGATTAGCAGAATGCTCGCTCTCTCTCTCTCTCTCTCTCTCTCTCTCTCTCTCTCTCTCTCTCTCTCTCTCTCTCTCTCTCTCGGTATACTTTAGTATTAGCTGGGATTGTCATAAGCACGCTTAGGCGTAGACCATAAAATCAACAGCTTCCTCAGACATTTTATATCATTGTTATCATTATTATTATCATCATCATTATTATACATATGAGGAATAATGATCATAGGTATTGTGTAATGAATATTGTATCAGGGTATAAAAGCAATTAAGCCTTAGTGCATTCAGGGGGCCTGGCGGGGTCAGGTGCTAGGCAGGGGGCAGGGGCAGTGTTTGCTACTCGCCTGCCTAGCCTGGGGAGTTGTTCGGTGGCCTCCTACCCTATATCCCCTCTTATCCATCCCCCCCCCCGCCTAACACTGTCCAAATGAAACAAAATACCCACCCCCTTAACCGTCTCGCTGGCCTCCCCCATTTTTTTACCCTGCAGATACCCATCATCCCCCCTAGGCCGATTGCCTTCTGGCTGTCTCTATCTTTATGCAGTTCCAGAGATGCCCATCACCTCCCCAACATCCCACCTCCCCCTCCACAACCTCCAGCAAGCAACCCTCCCTCAGACCCTCCACCAGCATCCCCCTCCCAACTCCCCCTCAGGCAACATCCCCCTCTCTCATCCCCCTCTCCCTCATCCCCCTCCACCGACATCCCCCTCCCAATTCCCCCTCACAACATCCCCCTCCCCATAGAAATCTCCACCAACAACCTC
>NC_089745.1:32500-42917 GCF_040412425.1 Macrobrachium rosenbergii | reverse complement strand
TCGTAACATATGTGTGGTTGCTAGGAAGACTCCAATTCCTTGATGATTGGTTGAAATCAAAGGAAGATAATGGCCATGAGAAAGTTTGGGGAGTTTGTTGTTTTATTGAAGAATTTAAAAAGGCAATTCAAGTCGTGTGATGAGTGTTCATCTGGAGGAATTTACAATAGATTCAGTTCAGAATTAGTTGTGTGTTTTGAGTAACTATGCTCTTACGCATAAGGTGGAACCATTAAGGAAAAGAAGTTCCTTCAAACTAGTGAGTTTAATAATCATTCGTCAGGGAGGCGATTTTCTGGCAATAATAATAGTGACAGATTTAGCAGTAGGCATAAAAATGGTAGTAGTAGTGAGAATTCTCATAGTTTTTTTAAATAGTAAATTTGCTAATCAGAATCTGTATGAGAAAATTGGAACTTTTTCAAACCAGGTAAAATGTTTTTATTGTATTAGGCCTGGCCACCTAAAAGCAAATTGTTTTGCGTGGAGGCGACAATTTGAAAGGAATTTTCAACCCATAGGTGTAGTGACCAAAGAAAAATCAGGTCGTCCTAGACTTGAAATTGAAAACAATGATGAATGACTGAAGTTTAGGAGATATGTATCCAGATGGTACAGTATCTACTAACAGCGACAAGTGTTTCGTGTGCAAAATAAAGTTTTGAGAGACATGAGTGCAGTGCAATAGCTTTTGATAAGAAAATCCTTGGCAAGTAAGTTTAAGTTTGTTCATTCAGAATTTGTTGTGTTGGGGGGATTTCCAAATTCTATTACTTCGTTTCCTTTGGAAGAGGTTCATTTAGAAACTAAGGTTTTCAAAGAAACTGCTAAACTGGCGGTGGTGAACGGTTTGCCAGTTCCACGTATTGACTTACTACTGGGTAATGATTTAGAGTCAGGTTAAGGAAATGATGTGCTTCCCATTGTGGCCGTAAATGAAAATGATACCATCTTCGTTGTAACCCGATCCTGAGCTCGAGAAGTCGATCTCGAAGATATTAATCTAGATTTAGATGCAGTTGATCGGCAGGAGGATGACTTTGTGACTAATAGTAGTGGTAGTCATAGTTGTAAGTTAAGTTTAAAGGATGTGCTATGGGACGCGAACATGTTTAAGAAAGAACAGATGGGCGAGTTTGTTAAAATTGAACTTGGCAACCCCACAGATTTGACAAAGCCAGCGTTCATCAAAGAGGGAGGTTTGTTCTATTGTGTCAGCAGGTTTGTGGAGGCACCTGCTGATCAGGTTGTGGTTAAGAGACAATTGGTTGTTCTCACTAAGTACCTAGAAACTATTATATTTAGATCATGAGGAGTAATTTAGCAGGACATTTTGGTGTGCGCAAGACTTTCAAAAAGTTGTCTGAATGTTTCTTTTGGACAGGTATGTGTAAAAGATGTTAAATGTCATGTATTATCATGTAAGGTTTGTCGGGTCGTGGGCAAACTGAATCAG
This sequence comes from Macrobrachium rosenbergii, assembly GCF_040412425.1. Taxonomy (NCBI): domain Eukaryota; kingdom Metazoa; phylum Arthropoda; class Malacostraca; order Decapoda; family Palaemonidae; genus Macrobrachium; species Macrobrachium rosenbergii. The sequence continues at coordinate 41,461 of NC_089745.1, read as the reverse complement.
AAAGTACCCAAAGCCCATCTTACTTCTATCCCGGCAGTGGGAGAACCGTTCAGGAAGGTTGTGATTGATGTACTTTGTCCTTTACTGTGGATGCGGTGGTAATAAGTATATTTTATCAACTGTTGATAGGATGTCACGTTTACCTGAGGCTATTACCCTTTGGAGTATACGGGCAGGGAAGATTTTTGAAAGTTAGGTTGGTTTTTCATGAGATTTTGTTTCCCAAAAGTTATTCAAAGTGATTGCAGGACAAATTTGACAAGTAAATATACCAGGAAAAGAATGTCTGATCTGGGAATCAATCATGTAATGTCTTCTTACCACCCAGAGAGTCAAGGTTAGGTACAGAGATTCCATCAGACTCTAGAGCCTTTGTTGAAAAAGTTTTGTTTTGAAAAAGGTAACTATTGGGATAAGACGTTGCCGTATGCGTTATTCACCATTCGGTCAATCTCAATGAGTCTGTTGGTTTCTCTCCATTTCAGCTGATTTTTGGCCATTGTGTTAGAGGACCTCTGGATGTTGTAAGGGGACCTTGGGAAGGTGATACTCCAGATATTAATATTGTAGATTATCTTTCTCAGTTACAGGAAAAACTTTATAGAGCACAGTCATTTGCTCAAGATCACCTGGAAGAGGCTCAGGCTGTCATGAACAATAGATATGTTGTTGGTACTTGTGAAAGACAACTGAATGTAAATGACAACGTGTTGGTTTTACTTCCAGTGTCTGGAAATCCACTAAAGGCGCAATTTTCGGGCCAATGAAAGGTATTAAAGAGAATTAATGATGTTAACTATTTGACTGAGATGCCCAAAAAAGTCGAAAAACTAGGATTTTTCATCTTTACATGATTAAGCCATTTATTAGTAGGGATGAGAGTACAGATGTAGGCATAGTTAATGTTGTAGATTTAGTAGTTGTAGTAGATGTAGAAAGTGAATCCTTTTCAGGTGATAAACTAGCATTAAATCCTACTGGACTGAGTAATAATTCTGATATTTTGAAAATCTAAACCTTTAAATTTCAGTATTTGGACACTAATATGAGTTTTGCTATTCAAGTAAATATTTTTTAGATGGAAGTAAGAATGGCAGGTATTTATTTTCTTAGTTAGTACAGCTGCTGCCAAATAATAAATCTACACTAAGAGAAAATGATACTATCTTTGTGTGCCATATAAAGTAAATCAATTATATAGATTCGGAGTTAAAGGATAAAAGAAGGCATATGGTATTTCCATGGGCACTCTCATTTACTCTTAAGATTATTCTAACCCAGGTTATATGTTTGCAAATCTGCGTGGTGAATTCTTTAGTTATTTTTGCTAAACGATGTAGGTAATTGAAAAAAGACTATTAGACACTAACAATTTTCTGTAGTCTAAATTCCAGTGTTTTATGTTTCGTTATCTATTCCCCATTCACCTTTTATTCCAAAACCTTGTCTCCATATTTTGAATGGTAATCAGACGTGCGGGTAAAAGAAGCAACCCCTAGTCTATAAAGCCATTAGTCATTGTCCCCATAAATGGTACACTTGCTGCAGGGCAATATAAGTACTCACCCTACCCAGGATTATTCATAGCCTAAAGGAAACCTCACCAATAATGCTCGACCCCATCTCTTCTTTATTTGTTCCTTCGTTGCTAATCACTTTTCTTATAAGTGAAAGTAATGGAGCAGTAGCAAATATCTCCATAAAGAAAAATCAAATTATATATATATATATATATATATATATCAATAAAGATAAAATATATATCAATATATATATAGATATTTATATATATATATATATATATATATATATATATATATATATATATATATATATATATATATATATATATATATATATATATGCTTATATATATATATATATATATATATATATATATATATATATATATATATATATATATATATTATATATATAGAATCGCAACACTGCTTACGACACAACAATATATTTTGATCACAGTGAATATGGACTTTTGTTAGGTGAGAATCGCATTTCCATGGCATGCAGGTGTGACAGACGACATGCGGGTGGTACGTGAGATGTCGGAATCCTTTTGATGAAAATGACCGGTTGTTGTTTCTGACCCCGTTTACCTTCCACCTGCGTTGAGTTTGGTGGGCCTGAACGCTGGAATACTACTCTTGGGAATAGGGCCTGGGATTATCCCTTGTCTTGTGATAGATTCAAATTCATTGTTTGGTTGATGATGGCGGTCAAAAAGTCAGGGGAAAGTAAAAATCATATTAGCTGCCAGTAATAAAGGAATATTTAAAATCGGCCATTGTCAATGAAACAAGCAATTATTCAACGGTCACGCCTTCACCAAATTCGACAAAGTGGAAGGTACAGCTAGAGCTGAAAAACAAAGCAGGTCATTTCTGTCAAAGCACACGTGCATCTCACCACCTACATACATACATACAGCATGTACAAACACACACACACATTACTGCATCTATATATATATATATATATATATATATATATATATATATATATATATATATATATATATATATATATATATATATATATATATATATATATATATATATATATATATATATATATATATATATATATATATATACTATATATATATATATATATATATATATATATATATATATATATATATATATATATATATATATATATATGAATACTATATATATATATATATATATATATATATATATATATATATATATATATATATATATATATATATATATATATATTTTCCATGACAACGCAACAATGATTACACGACACAACAATACATTTTGGACACTAGCGAATATGGACATTTGGAAGGTGACAATCGTATTTCCATGGCAGACGACGTGGGTGGTACGTGAGATGCCGGAATCCTTTTGATGGAAATGACCGGTCGTTGTTTTCTGCTCTTGCTTACCTTCCACCTGTGTTGAGTTTGGTGGCCTGAACGCTGGAATACTACGCAGGAATAGGGCCTGGGATTATCCCTTGTCCTTCGGAGGATTCCAGTTCAATGTTTGATTGACGATGGCGGTCAAAGTTGGGGAAAAGTGGAAACAACCTCCTTGAATGAAATCATATTAGCCGCCAGTAGTAAAAGGGAGGTTCCAGAATCCGCATTTGTCAATGAAACAAGGAATTGAGACTGCCAGGGCTTGGGATAATCCTGGGCCCATTTTCAAGCTAATATTCAACGGTCACGCCCACCAAATTCGACAAAGGTGCAATGGTGCAGCGGCTGAAAACAAAGCAGTTCATTTCTGTCAACAGGACAATCTGAAATGCAACCTACGCGCGTCATCTGTCACACTTGCATGACAAGTAAATACATTGCCACCTCGCCACATTCACAAGGATCAATATTATAAATCATTGCTGATCAAAATGTGTAATTGTGTGGTGTGTGTGTATGTATATATATACTATATATGTATGTATATATATATATATATATATATATATATATATATATATATATATATATATATATATATATATATATATATATATATATATATATATATATATATATATATATATATATATATATATATATATATATATATATTTATATATATATATATATATATATATATATATATATATATATATATATATATATATATACATTATTATTATTATATATATATATATTATTATATATATAATATAATAAAAATGTGTAAATCATTCGTTGTGAATGAACAAGCAATAGATTAATAGTATCACTGGGTTTTAATACATGTGATTTTTAACATATTTTAGGAAAATAAACTAGGTAATCCCCATATGACTCACTATTCTAGGAAACATGAACTGCCCACACACAGCCATATGGTTTTCATATGACCTCACTATTCTAGGGAAACAGATGAATGTAACACACAGCCATATTAATTACATATATATGACCTCACTATTCAGAAACATGAACTGCCCACACACAGCCATATGGTTTTCCCAGCATGACCTCACTATTCTAGGAAACATGAACTACCCACACACAGCCATATGGTTTCCACATATGACCTCACTATTTAGGAAACATGAACTGCCCACACACAGCCATATGACCTCAATATTCTAGGAAACATGAACTGCCCACACACAGCCATATGGTTTACATATGACCTCACTATTCTAGGAAACATGAATATACACACAGCCATATGATTTTAATATATTTTATAAAAAACTGGTATTCCCCATATGACCTCAATATATCTAGAAAACATGAACAACTGCCCTTTATACAGCCATATGACTCACTATTCTAGGAAACATGAACTCCCACAGCCATATGATTTTTTAATATATTTTAGAAAATAAACTAAGTATTCCCCATATGACCTCAATATTCTAGGAAACATGAATTGACATACTACATTTTTTTATATAAAGGGGATGATCCAGTTCACTACTTATTCAGTCACTAATTTTCTACAAGACCACCACTACACATCCATCTCAGCATTTGTTTTGTGAAAGGTATTTTTGGAATCTTCAGATAATAAGCCAAGTGTTGATAGAAAATGAGTTGTGTGGTGAAAATTTTTTAAAATTATATAAGGCTAGGAACTTCAATTTCATATAATGTAAACAATAAGTTAATTTCTAATAAGCTGAACAATGATAAAGAAACACCAACAAAGATTGGTTCAGCTAAGTGTTTCTTTTTGTTCCTTTAAATTAAGAGACAATAATGAATTTTCAAACTAGAAATTGATGATAACCATTATAAACTTATATATTGCCAGCCCATTGTTAAAGAAGAAGAACAACACTTGATACAAAATCTTGAGGAATAATGATCAAAAGAAATGTGACATTGATTTTAATCTTAATGATTTTGATAAATTCACCTACCAATAAGTAATGTGGAATATAATTTTTACTGATATGTATCCCAAACTTGAATCAGTTGATGAATGAAAATAATGTGGAACTACCATATGGTCTCTTGAAACATTAACTACGGTGTACTTTAGTAATTACGAAACGGGGTTTAGTTTTCCTAATAGACAGTAGTCTTCTTCATTTTGTATTAAATGAATCAGCATGTTATTTACAATATCATTGCAGACATAATGGACTATAAAGATTTTACTAGAAAACGAAGAAGATTATATGATTTTTACGGGATGATGCTTTCCCAATGAAAATGTTATACAAGAAAAAAATGGTATACTGCTGCTAATAATAATTATGATCGAAGAAAAAACAACATTGTCAGATTATTTACAGTACATGCATACATCACTTATAGTAAAGTTAATGGTGATGATTGATGATACTGTGCATGATGTCAAAGATGAATCAATGGAATTTGATTATCAAATGAAAGTGATGAAACCACGAATGGAAATGAAGAAGGAAATGGTGGACAGAAAACGTCGACATTAACCATGTGAAATGATTTACGAATGGAAACGAAGAAGGAAATGGTGGAATCTCTCTCTCTCAACTCTCTCTCTCTCCACTAAAGTGATGAAAATGGAAACGAAGAAGGAAATGGTGGAATGACTCCAGCAACGTCGTCATTGACATAAAAGTGATGAAACCACAAAATGGAAATGTAGAAACACAATGGTGGAATGGATTGGAATGTTTAGCAATTAAGACAACAAAATAATATATAACAAATCTATTATGAAATCTAACATGTTAAATAATAAAGTTGGAAGGATTGAAAAACGAGTTAAGAGATTAAAAATTCTAATATTCAACACATTTAATTTTAATTCAAACAAGAGGCGACACAAAATTCTATTGTCTGAAGTCTTTACACATGAAATATGTAAGGTGGCCTTTCTTCTTGTTAGGATGTATCTAATATATATATACTTAAAAACTGATGTTCATTTAATTTTAAGGTTAAAATAAATATAAAACATATATTTCTGTTGTATATTGGCTTTAAAAAAATATGTAAAGTTTATTTTTTAGGTGCTTGTATTTATTCAAAACAGTTTTTACATCCATAAACTGTAAAGAAGAACCAGCCAGTAACAAGTTAGCCATAAGGTGACTGGGAGTTTAGCTAATATATATCATGGCTCATTTAAAATCTCTATCTTATCCAAATTCAAAAATCTAAATTTAGTTAGCTCAACTAATTAACTGTTTGTTCAAAAACATCCATTTTCTTGTCTAACTCAACTAATTTATTGACTAGGTTTTAATGATGATAATGATACATTCAGAGAAATGTATATTTTAAGAAATCCTATAATTGGAGGAAAAGGCATTTACAGCAATTACTATTTTTACAGAATATGTATTGCATTTATCAAAAGAAAACAATTCACATTAAAAACGTTAATGGTGATATGCACGGACTGTTCAATATACTTGATTGTATGTCTTAAGTGAAAAATTAGAAACATAAAAACCATTATAAATTTATATATAAATACAGGATATATATATATATATAAGAGTATATAGCCATAAATGTTTTTATATATATACATATATATATATATCCTCATCTACCCAATATATATATACCCTAGTCCATTGTTATAAGAAGAACAACAATATTTGAAAAATCACGGAAATAATGATTCAAAATATGAAAGTGATCTTTAATCCTAATGATTTTGATAAAATGTAAACAATGAAACTTAATTAATAAAATGTATAAGTATTACAATCATTCTTTTACTACAAAAACCCGATTAAAATTATTTCTTCAATTATTATTTTCAATAGAAGACAGAAGTGTTGGAGTTAGGCTATATTATATTGATTAATTAAAATTAACGTAGAAATTAGTTAGTTGAGTTAACTAAGTTTAGATTTTTGTATTTGGAAAGATAGTAAGTAAAAGTATCTCATATTGTATTGGGTTAACTTGTAGATGTTTAGGGTTTGAAATGAGAATTAGGTTATGTTGTAGTGATCATTGGTCTAACCTTCTCTCCAACATTTTTTTCAGTTATTGTAAGTGTTGAACATCAGTGATTGGTAGTTGATTATTAGCTAAATATAACGGTTATATATCTTCACACAAGGCCATATAATAATTCGTTGAGTCTCCAAAACGATCAATTAAAAAGTTTTTTGAATGAAATGTTAATATATATGCCAAAATATATATATAAAGAAAATATATATATATATATAGCATATATATCACTCATATATATATATATATATATATCTATATATATATATATATATATATATTTATTTATATATATATATATATATATATATATATATATATATATCATATATCTCTTATACCAGGATATATATATATATTTCATATATAGTCGATTCATTTAATAATAAAGAAAAATCTTAAATTAATGAACAATTTTATATCATTAGGCTATTTATTTAATCCATATATTGAATAAAAATACTATATATTACCCATTGTGTTTAATAAACAAACCTAAATTTTTAAATAAATATTTGTTTGAATAAACTGTTACAATGAAAATTAAATGTGTTATATAGTATATAGTTAAAAATACACTAATACACAGTCAAAACCTTTAAATTAAATAATTCCAGGCCAGTTTATTATAGCGCGTGTACGTTTACAACGAAATCAAAGTTAGAACTGCCGTTATTATTTCTTCATATTTTTAATAATAATAATAATAATAATAATAATAATGTAATAATAATAAGGAACCTTTACAGGTTTTAAAACTTTAGTTATTGTTCTTCATATTTTTAAAATAATAATAATAATAATAATAATAATAATAATATTAAATAATAATAATAATAATAATAATGTGGGGTTTAAGGCTAGGTATTGATATTCATGTTTTAATAATAATAATAATAATAATAATAATAATAATAATAATATAAGCACCAAACTCTTATCTAACATAACTGATCAGTTGAGGAACCAGAAAAAATACTGCATATTGAGAGAAGATACAACAGTCGTGTAATTTTTGTTGGCGAAGATAATATTTAGATTTGGTTACAGAATCTACTCTCTCTCTCTCTCTGAGGCTGAAACAATAAAAAAAAAAACCATGATGGTTTCCAAGTTTACCATGACCCGTTCATCCGTTTTTGAGAAATCCTTGCAATGAACTCACAAATAAATATTCGTACACACACACACATACACACACACACACACACACACCGATGAAAACAACCTCCTCTAGGAAAGAGAGAGAAAAAAAAAACTCCGCATAGGTAGAACAATCCGCATCCCATAAAAAAATCCCTCCTTTACAAAGTTCCCTTTCCTATCTCTTCCAAAATATAGTTACAAAAACAACATGGGTAAAGATCCAATTATAAAAGTTTGCACAACCCTCCCAAAATTCAATACTTAGAAGCTTGCAACAGAATTTTCAAGTCGGTTGTAAGCGGTAATAGGTCACAATGAGGCCTCTCACGCCAGCACAGAAAATAATAATAATAATAATAACAATAATATGGTCATAGGACTTACAAACGCCTATAAAACATTCAGTGCTTAAAAGCCTGCAACAGAACTTTCAAGTCAGGTGTAAGCGGCATCAGGTTACAATGAGGCCATTCACGCCAACAGAGAAAATAATAATAATAATAATAATAATAATAATAATAATAATAATAATAATAATAATAATAATAATAATAATAATAATAATAAGGTTTTGTAGAGCACTCAATCAGAGAATAATAATTTCCCACTAGGAATTCAAGCCTCAAAAAAATCTTTGAAACCAAATCCCTAACCAGTCTCCCACTAACCCTCCCATATCCTGCCCCAACCACACCCCTCCAGATCCAACCTTTCACCAGCCCACCCTAACTTTTAACTGTCTAAGTCCCAACTTGACAAATCCCTGGATCCGCCCTTGGGTGTAGCCAGGAGTAAATGATCATACATTTGGCCCCATTAAAAATAAAAGAAATAATAATAAAAAAAAAGTAAAAAAAAAATATATTCTGACAGTCTGAAGG
>NC_089744.1:85553668-85575318 GCF_040412425.1 Macrobrachium rosenbergii | reverse complement strand
ATTTACATAGATTAGTTTAAATGATTGGGTATGGCTGATCCTGCGTGACCCGTTATCCTAGGAGTGGCATAGAAAACGGGTCGCCATCATAGAAGACCCACTCAGCGGGGACTTTACAACCCCATTACCCTACAGACTCCGATTTGAGGCTGAATTACCTATGCGTAGGGTAAATTACCCCACGATTGGCAACACTGGAGCATAGTTAACTCCCAACAGTAATCTTTTGTAACTGAACAATCCTTTATGAGCAACAAAAGTAGTCAAATACCTACTGTTTGGATCTAATTAAATTTGATGGAATCCCCACTTTAAGTCAAGTTTGGAAAATATAACTGCACCATTCCCGTCATTTAACAACTCATCTATTATTGGAATAGGGTGCCTTAAAATAGCCTCATTAGCTCTCCTCGTATCAACACATAGTCTCATTCATCACTGTTACCTTGAACTGGCTCAATAATATCTAGCTCTAACAATTCATCAAGAGTTTTCTCAACCCTTTCCCTCATATTAAAAACCTGAAAAACAAGATTCATACTTCACCTTTAACTTTTAATATTCATCACATACAGTACTTGCTTTTATTTCCCAGTTAACATCCTCACCAATTCTCAAAACATCTGTTCCAAGCAAGTTATTATCAATGACACCATTGTTCTCAACATGGATGAAATGTTTCAACATATGCTCTCCCAGATGGGACTCGATCTTTTCCCTAAATTCTCCTCTTACCTTCAATGGGGTCTTCGCACCATAAGGATATAAATGCTTTTTACAATCTGTTAAAATTACTGACTCACTTAACTTTTCAAAATCAATTGCAGTAATAATATTACAGGAAGCACCAGAATCGATCAGAAATTCAATAGGTACATTATTGACATTAAATCTGAATATAGTGGATATTTTATTTATATTTTTGACATGAAATAGTTAATGGTCCTCATAATGATCATCACCTTATGTCTCAGCCTGTAAACCTTTTTACTACATTAACATGCTGATTATGCCTAGGTTGACTTGTGAGAGAGGTGCGAAATAATGAGCAGGAAGACAAGTACTGCTGGTTTATTGATGAAGCGACCCGCTTATAAAACAATGTGTGGACGTCTGCGTATACACAGAGACCGCGAGTACAAAAATTTACAAGTGACTTGAGGTCAAACTATTTCTCTACACAAAACAGGACAGGTACATACGGAAAACATGATGATTAACAATAGCTGGTTGGACATACAAATACTCTGACACATATACGTGGTACAAGGGCAAATGAACAGGTAATAAATATACAATTCGCAATAATGATAATAAGACTGTGTACGTGCGACCTTAGATCGCCTTTGAAGGCACTGCAGAGAATGGGATGTTTATCATAGAGAACCCGTTGAGCTTGGACTTTACAATAATCCCCCCCCCCCCAAGATGTAGGTAACATCTGATCAAAGCAGGTATCTGCTGGGGCGGTGGAAGGGGGGGCCCGCCTTCTCGATGCCAGCTGGGGGTGGTGTTCGTCTTCTTCGGTGCCCTGTGGATGAGTGTGTTGAGTTGCCCTCCTGCCCAGACCCAGGGCCTTCTGGGGGCGCCCACGAGGTTTTCTTGCAGAAGGGGCAGGCTGTGGGGGCACCACCTCCTGCAGGGAGCTTTGGGAAGTGCCCCCGACGTCTTCTTCCAGGAATGCGGGTTTGAGGTGGTCTATCAATACCCAGTCTTCCTTCCAGTGGACGGCCACCCGGAATGCCTTCTTGTTTCTCTCAAATATGAAGAAAGGCCGCCCATAGGGCCTGGTTAAGGGTGGACATACGGCATCGTCCCTGACGAAGACATGGGTGACGGAGGACAGACCGGGAGGCATGAAGGGGGTGGTCTTGTCGGAATATGTCTGCCAACAGGAGGCGAACTTCCCAACCCTGTCGCGGAGCCTCTGCATTGTTAAGTTGTCCCGGTCCTCTGTGATGAGTTCCCCCAGGACTAGGAGGGTCTCCCCGAAGACCTTTTCTGCTGCGGACGGGTCGCCGTTGGCTCTGTGGGCGGTCCTCAGCCCAAGGAGGACCCAGGGCAGCTGGTATTTCCAGCTCTCGGAGGTACAACGAGCCATGAGGGACGCCTTCAGGGACCTGTGGAACCTTTCCACCATTCCATTGGTTGCAGGGTTGTAGGCGTGGTGCTGTGGTGGGTGGTCCCCAGCAGGCATGACAGGGCAGTCCCCCTGTCAATAGTTATATGGTCCAGGACACCGAACCGGCTGATCCAGGTGGAGAGGAGGGCCTCTGCACATGCACTGGAGGTGGCTTCTTCCATGGGCGTAGCTTCGGGCCACCTGGTGGAGCGGTCGACGACTGTTAGAAGGTATCTTGCTCCTCCTGATGGGGGAAGAAGACCCACTACGTCGACATGGATGTGCCCGAAACGTCTCCCCGGCTGGGGAAAGTCGCCCACCCCCAATTCAGTGTGCCGCCCTACTTTGCTGGCCAGGCACTGTATGCACTGCTTTGCCCAGGCCATCGCATCCTTCCGTATGCCGTGCCAGATGAACCTCTCCGCCAGCAGCCTGGCCGTCATTCTGCCAGAGGGGTGGGACAGTCAGTGGATGACGTCAAAGACTAGCCGACGACGGGAGGCAGGCACCAGTGGGCGGGGGTGGTCAGTGCTTACGTCGCTCAGCAGTGTTGCCCTCCAGGGCCAAGGGGCACGTCCTTCCCCCTTCAGCGACGTGATGGCGGTGCAGTATGCTGGAGTCTCTGGGTCGGCGGCTTGTTCACGGGCGAGGTCCTCGTAGTCGATCCCAAGCTGCACTGCATCGATTTCGTTACCCAAGAGGGCGTCAGCTACTGGGTTCTTCTTGCCAGGGTGCCGCTGCTGCCTAGAGGACCATACATCCCCCAGCTTTGTGAAGGCGTGGACCAGTGGCTGGTGGTCCATCCAAACTGTGAAGGGCGTACCCTCCAGGAGGAATTTGAAGTGGCGCACCGCCTGGTACACCGCAAAGAGTTCCCTGTCGAAGGTGCTGTAGTGGGACTCGGTGGGGCTGAGTTTTCTGCTGAAGAAGGCTATGGGCTGAGGGGCTCCGTTGACGACTTGCTCCAGGACAGTCCCGCAGGCAACATTGCTGGCGTCCGTTGTCAGCTGGAGGGGAGCGCTGGAGTCCTGGTGGGCCAAAGCTGTTGCCTTGGCGAGGGCAGTCACTCCAAGGTCTTCGGACGGCCCTTGAGGATCTCCGTCAGGGGGGCCATGGTGTGCGCGATCCCCAGGATGAATCTTCTGTAGTAGTTGACCATTCCGAGGAATTCTTGTACAGCCCTGACGGAGGTAGGGGTGGGGAACCTGACGAAGGCCTCGACTTTTGACGGAAACGCTCCCTGGGGTTATCTCGTGGCCTAGGAATTCCACTTTATCGACACCGAAGGTGCACTTGTCGAACCTGACGATGAGGCCACTCTCCTGCAGGCACTGCAGGACCTTCTGGATGTGCCGAAGGTGTTCCCTATGGGATCTGGAAAAAATTAGGATATCATCGACATAGCAGACGCAGAAGTTCAGGTCCCCCAGCATACTGTCCATCAGTTTCTGAAAGGTCACCCCTGCATTCCACAGCCTGAAGGTGGAGAAGGCGAAGATGTAGGACCCAAAAGGCGTGATGATGGCGGTTTTGGGGATGTCCTCCGGAACTACTGGTACCTGAAAATATGATTTCAAGAGATCTAACTTTGAGAATATTTTGGCCCCGTGGAAGGAGGCCGTTAGGTCATGCATGCTTAGTAGAGGGTAGTGGTCGGGTTCTGTAGCGAGGTTGAGCCGCCTGTAGTCGCCGCAGGGTCTCCAGGTGCCGTCTTCTTTCTGTACCAAGTGAAGGGGGAGGCCCATGGGCTGGGAGCCTTCTTGCATATGCCCATCCATTCCATCTCGGCAAAGGCCTTCTTGGCCTCCTGAAGGCGCTGTGGGGGAAGCCACCAGAACTTTGCATGTGGCAGGGGCCCCTTGTCTTGATGTGATGATATATCCCATGTTTGACAGGGACCCCGGGCACCTGACGAAGCTTGGGTTTGAACACCTCCGGGAATTCCTTCAGGAGCTAGCCGTACTGGTGGGGAGCGACGGAACAGATTGTGGGCTCCCTGGGGCCTAGCCACAAGGGCAGGGTCTGGCAGGACTCGGTGTCCAGTAGGCACTTGCGGCCAATGTTGACTGCCAGTCCGAAGTGGGCGAGGGAGTCCGTACCCAGCAGCAGGGTCCTAATGTCCGCAACGATGAAGTTCCACAAATACCTCTGGCCCAGGATGGAGAACGACAGGAGCCTGGTGCCGTAGGAGAGGATGGGGGACCCGTTGGCGGCCGTCAGGGAGGCAGCCAGGTCCGGTGGACGTCTGCGGTCCTCTCTGGAAGGCAGGAACACTGACCGCATGGCCCCAATGTCGATCAGCATCATCCTGCCGGAGACAGTGTTGCAGAATTTGAAGCCTACTGGTGCGGGGCCCCCAGGTGTTTTGGATGCTGCTTCCATGGCGGCCTGTGAGGGTGGCCGCCACTTCCCCCGTTTTTTGGAGAAGAGAAAAGGCAGGGGGCTTCACAGTTTTGGGCAGCTTTACCGAACATCTGGTGGTAATAGCAAAGCCCCGGCCTTTCTTTCTTCTGCTGGTGGGGTGGTCTCCTCCTGTCGACAGCGTTGATGCCCTCTGTAGTGGGGTCCTCCAGCTGGAGGCAGTTGTTGGGGTGTGCAAGCATGGACGCCCACTTCACTGCCCTCGTGGAGTCCGTCAGTTGCTGAGCCACTTTGATCAGGTCCTCGACCGGCAGGGTGTATGATTCTGTGATCTGCCCACGGACCTTTGAGAGTAGCTGCCGCAGGAGGATCTCCCTCGACAGGCTAATCTCTTTGCGCCTGCCGCTGCTGTCAGTCTCGGGGAGGGGGAGGAGGTCCTGGAGGGCATGCCACATCTCCAAGAGGTTCATGTCCTGCAGGGGTTGATGGCGAGGTCGAGGGCGCGGGCGGCTCTCTCAGAGACCGGCAGAGAGCAGGTCTCGATGAGAGTGGCCTTTAACTCCTGGAAGGTGGCAGGGCTCGTCGTTGTCGTCACCCACGGGGCGACCTTCTTGTATATCTCCTCCGGTAGGGCGTTGATGGCGATGTCCGCTTTCAACACCTCGTCAGTCAGCCCTGCCACCCTGAATTGCCCTGGACCCTGTAGAGCCAGGACGCTGGGTTCTGATGGGTGAATGGAGGCAGCTTTATGCTGAGGGCCACCCTTGGTTGGTCCGTCAGGAGGGCATCGCGCAGGGAGCAGGCACCAGCGTGGAGGAGCTTGCGGGAGGGGGTTGCATGAGGGGGATGTCTGCCTCCAAGAAGTTTGCGGTAATTTGTATGTGGGTGGGGATGTCTGTGTCCATGCTCATTCTGCGCTCTCACTCGGAGTGTGAGGGAACACTCACGTCAATACACGCTTGGGAGCATGCCGTGTGGGTCCACTAATGACGCCAGTGATTTGCCGACAAGGGTCAGTAACGCCCGAACGCTTTGTTACAGCACTGTAGTTAGTCCGTTAGGGGCATGGGTTGGTTCATCGGGCCAAGACTAAGTCGCCGTTTGGGTCCGTTAATGGCTCCAGGAACCACTCCGAGGGTCACCACTGTGAGAGAGGTGCGAAATAATGAGCAGGAAGACAAGTACTGCTGGTTTATTGATGAAGCGACCCGCTTATCAAGCGGCATGTGGACATCTGCGTATACGCAGAGACTGCGAATACAAAAATTTACAAGTAACCTGAGGTCCAACTATTTCTCTACACAAAACAGGACAGGTACATACAGAAAACATGATAATTAACAATAGCTGGTTGGACATAAAAATACTCTGACACATATACGTGGTACAAGGGCAAATGAACAGGTAATAAATATACAATTCACAATAATGACAATAAGATTGTGTACGTGCAACCTTAGGTTGCCTGTGAAGGCACCGCAGAAAACGGGATGTTCATCATAGAGAACCCGTTGATTGGGGACTTTATAGACTTCTTTGGCCCCTGGGGCTGGTAACCTAACTTATTTACTCTGAGATTATTTTCTTGCCTGACTCTCAGCCATTTCATGAGCCCTTGCCTATGTCATCTAATGTCGAGTTTCTCTGTCTCAAAAATCTAACTCTTAACTTAGAAAAACACTTTTCAATTATCTGATTTCTAAGATTAGCATTCACTTCAGCTGTGGGATACTCACATGATTTAGTCAAATTTCTTAGCCTAGTCAGTTAAGAATCCATACTTTCGGACAGACCCTGGCAAGCCTGCAGGAAAACATTCCTCTCATATGCTACATTCTTTTTAGGCATAAAATGGCTATCTAATGCTGTAACTGCATCATCAAAACTATCTCCAGCCACAGTCAGGGTTCTAAAAATACATTGTCTCCTGAGTTGCTAGGTGGAGCAATACAGCCTTCTTTTGCCCATCTTCAGTGACTCCACTACCTTCTATGAAGTAAGTAACTCCTTCCAGTCTGACCATTTCTGTGCAGCATTTGATATCTCCTTGGGAAAAATGATGCTAGGGGCATTAACTGTAGTGGCGTAGCCATGGTTTCCCTTAGCCTAAGCTTATCTACTGTTAGGTTACTCACAGTAGCCTATGCTGTCTGATCCTGCTGGCGCCTATTTAAGAGGTGCGAAAGAAACGAGCAGGATAAAGTTACTGCTGATTTATTGAGGACACAGGTGGTTTCTATAGTGGCAGACTGACGTCATGCCGAGGAGTACAATGAGAGCCAGGGTGACCTGAGGTCAATAACATTTGACAATAAATGCAATGAACAAATACATGCTGAGTTACAAAAATGGACAATAATAAAGTTGAATACACTCTGATTCTTGAGCATATGAAACATATAACGTTCAAGTTGGTAACAGGTAAATATTTACATAAAACAGTTTAAATGATTGGGTATGGCTGATCCTGCATGACCCGTTATCCTAGGAGCGGCCGAGAGAATGGGTCGCCATCACAGAATACCCGTTCAGCGGGGACTTTACACCTATAGTTCAATTTTCTGGGCTTAACAGGTTCTTCTCACCTCAAAAAATATATCCTGGTGAGCAGTCCCCATTGCCATTGTGCGATTTATACCCTGACTTGGTAAAGTTATGGAGGATGGCTAAGATGAAACACTGAAGTCCCTAGGCACATCTTTTATTCCTTCAAGTCCCCACTCCCCTCTATACAACAGCAACAACAACAAAAATGGCAGCAATACACAGAATGTTCCCAAGAGTTACGGATACAGCATATTACAGAAAACTTTCTTTTAAAACATTAAGGAACACACACTACAAAAACACATGAGCATCGAAGCCAAACATATAAAAATGTAGAACTTACAGAATCATAGTCTCTGAGTTGGTTCAAATAGGATTCGATACTAAACATGAGAATAACATTGCAGGAATTATACAGCGCAATATATGTTTACCCGTGCTAGATACAAAAGATATCTTGCATCGTGAAGTTACATAACGTATCTTGCACTTACATATGAGACGTACATGAGATAGTATCAAGCCATCTATGAGTTACAAGAAGCCAAAGTGAAAAACATCATGTTTTGGTTTGTGAAGAAATTTTATCATTTTATCTTTCATTAAGTGTTTTAATCACACCATTATAACACCACAGGCAACAACCACCACATGGTCATTTTGCTGAGCTACATTGCTGGGGATAGCAAATCTTGTAGTCCCCGCTAAGGGAGTCTTCTATGATGAACAACCCGTTTTCTTCAATACCGCTCCTATAGGAGCGGGTCAAGCAGTATCAACCATACTGAATCAACCATGCTTATCTATGTAAATTTGTACCTGGTACTAACTTATTTTGCATATGTTTCTTTTGCACATGTATGAGAATATTATTAGATCAGTCACTCTCCATTTTCTTTTAACACAGCTTGTATTTATCCATTGTAATTATTGTCGAGAGTAATTGCCCTCAGGTCACCAAGATTCTATTGTATTCCTTTGTGTGACGTCAGTCCGGCGCTATATAAACGGCCTACGTCCTAAATAAAGTAGCAGTAACTTTCCTCCTGCCCATTATTTAGCACCTCTTAAAATGGTGACCCCGGAGTGGTTCCCAGAGCCATTAGCGGACTCAGACGGCGACCTAGTCTTGGCTCCATGAACTACCCCACGCCCCTAACGGACTAAAGACGGTGCTGTAACCAGCGTTCGGGCGTGCTGACTCTCGTCGGCAAATCACCAGCGTCATTAGCGGACTCACACGGCGTGCTCCCAAGTGCGTATTGATGCGAGTATCCCACTCCAATCAAGAGGGCAATAGTGAGCATGGACATGGACATTCCCTCCCGCATACAGTTAACCGCGAACTTCACGGACTCAGACGTCTACCTCCCACACATATCACCCACGCCCTCCCCAGCTCCAAGAATCACGCACTCCTCCACATCGCTACCCGCGTCCCGCATGCTGCCCATCCCGGCGGAACAAACTAAATCCGCCCTCACCATAAAGCTGCTGCCCTTCACACACAGCAACCCATCATCATGGCTCTACAGGGTCAAGGGACAGTTCAGACTGGCGGACTCACGGACGAGGTGCTACAAGCCGACGGTGTGATCAACGCCCTGCCGGAGGAGGTCTACAGGAAGCTCATCCTGTGGGTGTCTGCCGCACGCCCCGTCACCTACCATCACCTGAAAACATCCCTCGTCGAGAGGGCTGCCCACGCCCTCGTCACCAGCCCACGGCCTGACCAAAACATCCTAGAGACTTGGGGCGTGATCCAGGACCTCCTCACCCTTCCCAGCACCAACAGCAGCAGTAAGCAGTCTAAGATCAGCCTATCAAGGGAGATCCTCCTCCACCAGCTCCTCCCAGAGGTCTGAACGCAGATCCTCAACCCTTACACCATGCCGCTCGAGGACCTGATTAGGACGGCGCAGCGGCTGACAGACTCCACAAGGGCAGCGAAGCGGGCATCCACGTCCGCACACCCCATCAGTTCCCTTCAGCTGGAGGATAGTGCAGAGGAGGAGATAAGTGCTGTCACCAAAAGGCGGCCAGCGTATCACCACAAGAAAAACCCACTGGGCCCTTGCTACTACCACCAGCGGTACAGCAAGGATGCCCAGAACTGCCAACCCCCCTGCTCGTTCACCCATCCAAAAAATGGGGGAGGTGGCGACCAACAGAACAGGCCACCATGGCAGCAGAGGAACTCAGAAGTCCAAAACCATTAGCTTTTACGTCCGCGACACCATCTCCGGCAGGATGATGTTGGTCGACACCTAGGCCGTTCGTTCAGTATTTCCACCATCCAGGGAGGACCGCAAGCACCCGCCGGACCCGGCTGCCTTCCTGACGGCCGCCAATGGATCCCCCATCCTCTCCTACAGCACCAGGCTCCTGTCGATCTCCATCCTTGGCCGGAGATATACATGGAACTTCGTCGCGGACGTAAGGACCCCGCTCCTGGGTGCGGATTGTCTCACCCACTTCGGGCCGGCAGTCGACGTCAGTCGCAAGCGTCTCCTAGACACCGACTCCTCCCAGTCCCTTCCTCTGGCACCGGGACCCAGCATGCCTACCATCTGCTCCGTCGCCCCACACCAGTATGCCCAGCTGCTGAAGGAGTTCCCCAACATGTTTAAACCCGAGCTCCGTCAGGTACCCGGAGCCCCAGCAATGCATGGAATCTACCACCACATCAAGACAAAGGGCCCCCCAACGCACGCAAAGTTCCAGAGGTTTCCCCCTCGGTGCCTTCAGGAGGCCAAGGACGCCTTCGCCGAGATGGAGCGGATGGGCATATGCAGAAAGGCCTCCAGCCCGTGGGCCTCTCCCCTCCACATGGTGCAGAAACCAGATGGCTCCTGGAGACCCTGCGGCGACTAGAGGTGGCTCAACCTCGCAATTGAATCTGATCACTACCCTTTACCAAACATGCAAGATCTCACGGCCTCCTTTCACGGGGCCAAAATATTCTCTAAATTAGACCTTTTAAAATCTTACTTCCAGGTACCAGTTGCTCCAGAGGATATCCCGAAAACTGCCATCATCACGCCCTTCGGGTCCTATGTCTTCACCTTCTCCACCTTCGGCCTCAGGAATGCGGGGGCAACTTTCCAGAGGCTGATGAACAGCATCCTAGGGGACCTGAACTTCTGCGTCTGCTACGTGGACGATATTCTAATTTTTTCCAAGTCCCCCAAAGAGCACCTGCGGCACATCCGGGCGGTCCTGCAGTGCCTGCAGGAGAACAGCCTCGTCATCAGATTCGACAAGTGCACCTTCGGCATCGAAAAAGCTAACTTCCTAGGCCACGAGATATCCCCGGATGGTGTCCGCCCGCTGGCATCATAGGTCGCAGCCGTCACCAGGTTTCCCACCCCTACCTCCATCAAGGCCGTCCAGCAATTCCTCGGGATGGTCAACTACTACAGGAGGTTCATCCCCGGGATCGCACACACCATGGCCCCCTTGACAGAGATCCTGAACGGCCAACCAAAATCCTTAGTGTGGGGACCCAGCCAGCAGCAGGCTTTCTCCCTGACGAAGGCCGCCCTCGCCGAGGTAACTGCCTTGGCCCACCAGGACCCCAGCTGATGACGGATGCCAGCAACGTCACCTGCGGGGCGTCCTGGAGCAGATCATCGATGGTGCCCCCCAGCCTATCACCTTCTTCAGCAAAAAGTTCAACCCCGCGGAGGCCAGCTACAGCAACTTCGACAGGGAACTCTGCGCAGTGTGTTGGGCAGTACGTCACTTCAAGTTCCTCCTGGAGGGTACGCCCTTCACAATCTGGATGGACCACCAGCCGCTGGTCCATGCCTTCACCAGCAAGGGGACGCATGGTCTTCCAGGCAGCAGCAACACCTCGCAGCCATCACGGAGTTCACCTACTCAATCAAGTACCTCCCCGGCAGGAAGAACCCTGTAGCAGACGCCCTCTCCACAATCGAGCTCAACGCAGTGCAGCTCGGGATCAACTACAAGGACCTCGCCCGGGCAGACCGCCAACCCAGAGACTCCAGCCTACCACACTACCATCACGTCCCTAAAGTGGAAGGATATGACCCTCACGCCCGGGGGACCAAAACCCCTGTGCAACGTCAGCACCGGCCAGCCTCGCCCCCTGATGCCCACCTCCCGCCGCCGTCTGGTATTCGATGTCATCCACGGGCTGTCCCACCCCTCTGGCAGGACAGTGGCCAAGCTGCTGACAGAGAAGTTCGTCTGGCATGGAATGCGGAAGGATGCAAGGACCTGGGCGAGACAGTGCATCCGGTGCCAAACCAGCAAGATAGGGCATCACACCGAGTCCGGGGTAGGAGAGTTTCCCCAGCCAGGGAGTAGTCGGTTTGGTCACATACACATAGATGTCGTAGGCCCTCTTCCCCCGTCAGGTGGGACCAGATATCTCCTGACGATCGTCAGCCGCTCAATCAGGTGGCCTGAAGCGATGCCCATGCAGGAAGCCACCGCCAGTGCGTGCGCCGAGGCCCTCCCCTCCAGCTGAATCAGCCGGTTCAGCGTCCCGGACCACATAACCACCGACAGGGGCCCAGCCTTCCTGTCCAAGATGTGGTCCGCCCTGGCACACCTGCTGGGGACATCTCACCACACCACCACCGCCTACAGTCCCGCAGCCAGCGGATTGGTGGAGAGATTCCACAGGTCCCTGAAGGCGTCCCTCATGACCTGCTGCACCGCTGAGGACTGGAAGTACCAGCTGTCTTGGGTCCTCCTCAGGCTGAGAACCGCCCACAGAGCCAACAGCGACCCGTCCGCAGTGAAGAAAATTTACGGGTAGCCCCTTGTAGTCCCGGGCGAACTAGTAACGGAAGATCGGCACAACCCATCAGTCCAGATGCTTCATGACATAGTCAGCAAGCTTGCCCTCTATAAGCAGACGTACACCGACAGGTCAGTCGCTTTCACGCCTCCCGGATTGTTGTCCACCACCCACGTCTTCATCAGGGATGACGCCATCCGCCCCCCCCCGCTAACCAGGCCCTACAGGGGGCCCTTCTGTGTGCTGGAAAGGAACAACAAGGCTTTCCGCCTCGCCCTTCACGGAAAGGGCGATTGGGTGTTGATTGACCGCATCAAGCCCGAACTCCTGGAGGAGGAAGCAGACATCACCGCACTGCACCCTCCACCAGAACAGTCGCCTCCTCAGCCGAGCCACCGCAGGAGGTCACGGGGCCGCCCCTGGAAACATCTGCCCACACCCGCAGCCAGCCGCTCCCACGCACAGCTCACTTTGCATAGCCGCGGCACTCTTCAACACCCCAGCAGATACCTAGATTAATCAGACGTTATCCACGTCTTTGTGGGGGGGAGTATTTGTAAAGTCCCCGTTAAGCGGGTCTTCTATGATGGCGACCCGTTTTCTTTGCCGCTCCTATGATAACGGGTCACGCAGGATTATAAGAGGTGCTAAAGAAACGAGCAGGTAAAAGTTTCTGCTGTTTTATTCAAGGTCCAGGCAGTTTATATAGCGGCCGACTGGCGTCGGGCCGTGGAAGACAATGGAAGCAAGGGTGACCTGAGGTTGATAACAATTAATAAATAAATACAGCGAACGAGTACAATATACAATGCAACAATAGACAGAATTAAAGTTGAGTATAATCTTGACACCTGAGAAAGAAGAAATACACGGTACATAGTTGATGAACAGATAAATAATTGCATACACAGTTTAAACAATTGAATTTTCGTGACCTAGCCCGGCCACTGTGACAAATCATAGGTACAAAGAAAATGGGCAGTCATCAAAGAAAACTTGCTTAGCGGGGACTTTACAAATACTCCTCCCCACCCAAGACGTAGGTAACGTCTGATTAATCAGCGTATCTGCTGGGGCGTTGAAGGGTGCCCCGGCTGCGTGAGGACAACGGAGGGACGCCCTGTGTGTGAGGGTGGCTGGATGTGGGTGTGGGCAGCCTTTTCCGCAGGCGGCCGCGTTTCCGCTTCTTGTGAGGGCCTGGTTGCAGCAGTGGCTGCGCCGGTGGAGGGTGCAGTGTGCTGGCGGTTGTGTCTTCCTCCAGGAGGCCGGGCTTGACCCGGTCGATTGACACCCAATCGCGTCTCCCGTGGAGTGCGAGCAGGAATGCCTTGCTGTTCCACTCCAGCACGCGGAAGGGCGTCATCTCTGATGAAGACTTGGGTAGTGGAGGCCAGCCTGGGCGGCGTGAAGGTGGCCGACCTGTCGGTATATGTCCTCTTGTAGTGGGCAAACTTGCCGATGATTTCGCGAAGCCTCAGGACCGATGGGTTGTGGCGATCCTCTGTCACTAGTTCGCCTGGAACCACAAGGGGCTTGCCGTAGGTTTTCTCGGCTGCTGAAAAGGCGCCGTCAGCCCTGGGGGCGGTTCTCAACCCGAGGAGGACCCACGGCAGCTGGTACTTCCAGTTCTCGGCGGTACAGCGGGGCATAAGGGACGCCCTCAGGGACCTGTAGAAATGCTCGACCAGGCCGTTGGCAGCTGGGTTGTAGGTCTTGGTGGTGTGATGAGCTGTCCCCAGCAGCTGGACCAGGGCAGACCACACTCGGACAGGAAGGCGGGGCGGGGCAGCCGAAGCGGCTGATCCAGCTGGAGTGTAGGGCTCGGCGCAGGTGCTGGCGGTGGCTCCTGGCATTGGCATGGCTTCGGGCCACCTTGTTGAGCGGTCAACCACCGTCAGGAGATATCTGGACCCGCCCGACTGGGGAAGGGGCCCGACGACGTCGATGTGCACATGGCCGAAACGCCGCCCTGGCTGCGGGAACTCGCCTACCCTGGATTCGGTGAGCCACCCCACCTTGCTGGTTTGGCAATGCAGGCACTGTCTTGCCCAGGTCCTCGTGTCCTTCTGCACTCCGTGCCAGACGAACTTCTCTGATAGCAGCTTGGCCGTCGTCATGCCGGAGGGGTGTGACAGGCCGTGGATGACGTCAAATACCTGGCGGCGGTGGGAGGCTGGCACTAGGGGGTGCGGCTTACCGGCGTTGATGTCGCAGAGGAGATTTGGGCCCCCGGGGTTGAGGGGCACGTCCCTCCACTTTAGGGACGTGATGGCGGTGCGATAGGCTGCGGTCTCTGGGTCGGCAGCCTGCTCCCTGGCGAGGTCTTCGTAGTTGATTCCCAACTGCACTGCATTCAGCTCGACTCTGGAGAGGGCGTCCGCCACAGGGTTTTTCCTGCCAGGAAGGTACTTGATGGAGCAGGTGAACTCGGCGATGGCCGAGAGATGCCGTTGCTGCCTGGAGGACCACGCATCCCCCTGCTTGGTGAAGGCGTGGACCATCAGTTCATGGTCCAAATAGATTGTGAAGGGCGTGCCCTCCAGGAGGAACTTGAAGTGCCAGACTGCAAGGTATACTGCACAGAGTTTCCTGTCGAAGGTGCTGTAGTGGGCCTCTGCGGGGTTGAACTTCTTACTGAAGAAGGCGATGGGCTGGGGGGCGCCGTTGATGACCTGTTCGAGGACAGCACCACAGGAGACGTTGCTGGCATCCGTTGTCAGCTGGAGGGGGTTGCTGGGATCCTGGTGGGCCAAGGCGGTTGCCTTGGCGAAGGCGGCCTTCGTCAGGGAGAAGGCCTGCTGCTGGCTGGGTCCCCACAACAAGGATTTTGGTTGGCCTTTCAGGGTCTCCGTCAAAGGGGCTGTGGTGTGTGCGACCCTGGGGATGAACCTCCTGTAGTAGTTCACCATCCCGAGGAATTCTTTGACGGCCTTGACGGAGGTGGGGACGGCGAACCTGGTGACGGCTGTGACTTTGGATGTGAGCGGACGGACACCATCTGGGAGTACCTCGTGGCCCAGGAAGTCGGCCTTCTGTACGCCGAAGGTGCATTTGTCAAAACGTATGACGAAGCCGTTCTCCTGCAGGCGCTGCAGGACTGCCCTGATGTGTTTCTGGTGCTCCTTGTAGGACCTGGAAAATATAAGGATATCATCTACATAGCAGACGCAGAACTTTAGGTCCCCCCAGGATGCTGTCCATGAGCCGCTGGAAAGTCACCCCAGCGTTCCTCAGGCCAAATGCAGAGAAGGCAAACACGTAGGACCCGAAAGGCGTGATGATGGCAGTCTTTGGTATGTCCTCTGGCGCGACCGGTACCTGAAAATATGATTTTAAGAGATCTGTAAAGGTGTCAAAGAAACGAGCAGGTAAAAGTTATTGCTACTTTATTACAGATCCAGGCAGTTTATATAGCGGCCGACTGGCGCCGGCCCGCGAAAGACAATGGAATTGATTGTGACCTGAGGTCGAAACAATAAACAATAATATGCAGTGAACGAGTACAAATTACAATACAAAACATACAGAACTTCAATATGGATACAGTCTTGATGCCTGTGAATGAAGAAACATATGATACACAATGTGTGACATTTGTATAAATACGTATAAAGTAAAAATGGTTAAAAATGCGTGACCTGGCACGTTTTAGGCGTGACTAATTGAGTTTGAAGAAAATGGGAAGTCACCAAAGAAAACATGCTCAGCGGAGACTTAGTTAATGGCGCCGCCGAAACACTACGCTGGCGCCGATGTGGTGACTTTACAAATACTCCCCCCGAAAGACGAGGGACGCGTCTGACTAATCCCTGTATCTGCTGGGACGCTGAAGGGTGCCGCGGCTCCTTGAAGATAACGGAGGGGTCTCCCGCCTGTGAGGCTGCTGGTTGGGCGGTCCCTTCCTGGGGCGGCCGCGCCTGCGGGGGTAAGGGCGTGCTGGAGTGCAGTTGGGCGGAAGGGGTGCTGCGTCACTGTCGGGACTCTCCAACAGAAAGGTGGGCTTTAAGCGGTCTATTGAAACCCAGTCGTCCTTCCCAGGGAGTGCCAGCCGGAATGCCTTGCTGTTCCGTTCCAGCACACGGAAGGGTCTCCTGTAGGGCTTGGTTAGTGGTGGACGGACGGCGTCAACTCTGATGAAGACGTGGGTGGCGGATGACAGCTGTGGCGGCATGAAGGTGGTTGATTTGTCGATGTATGAGCGCCTGCAAGGGGCGAACTTGCCGGCCACGTCGCGGAGCCTCTGCAGTGATGGGGAGTGGCGTTCCTCCGTCACGAGCTCTCCCGGCACCACGAGGGGTTCCCCATAGGTTTGTTCGGCTGCAGACGGGGTGCCGTCGGCTCTGGGGGCGGTTCTCAACCCGAGGAGGACCCACGGCAGCTGATGTTTCCAGTCCTCGGCGGTGCAGCGGGCCATGAGGGATGACTTTAGGGACCTGTGGAATCGTTCGACCAGGCTGTTGGCCGCTGGGTTGTACGCCATGGTGGTGTGATGCGTGGTTCCCAGCAGTTGAGCCAGGGCGGACCACAACTCGGTTGTGATGTGATCCGGGACGCCGAAGCGGCTAACCCAACTGGAGAGCAGGGCCTCGGCGCACGCGCTGGCAGTGGTTTCTTGCATGGGTGTGGCTTAGGGCCACCCCGTCGAACGGTCTACCACCGTCAGGAGGTATCTGGATCCGCCTGATGGGGGAAGGGGCCTGACGACGTCGATGTGGATGTGGCCGAAGCGGCGCTCTGGCTGTGGGAACTCGCCTACCCCCGACTGCGTGTGACGACCCACCTTACTGGTCTGGCACTGCAGGCACTGTTTTGCCCAGGACGTGGCGTCGTTTTTGCACCCCGTGCCAGATGAACTTTTTGAAAGCAGCTTGGCCGTGGTCCTGCCGGAGGGTGTGAGAGACCGTGAATTATGTCGAATATCTGGCGGCGGCGTGAGGCTGGAACCAAAGGGCGGGCTGACCTGTGCTGATGTCGCAGAGCAGGCTTGGGCCTTCGGGGCGAGGGTCACGTCCGCCACTTGAGGGACGTGATAGCGGTGCAGTATGCTGGGGTTTCTGGGTCAGCGGCCTGTTCTCTGGCGAGGTCCTGGTAATCCACACCAAGCTGCACTGCGTTCAACTCGACTCTGGAGAGGGCGTCTGCTACGGGATTTTTCTTGCCGGGGAGGTACCTGACGGAACAGGTAAATTTGGCTATGGCTGAGAGGTGGCGCTGCTGTCTGAAGACCATGCGTCCCCTGCTTCGTGAAGGCGTGAACCAGTGGCTGATGGTCTGTGAAGATTGTGAAGGGCGTCCTCCAGGAGGAACTTGAAGTGCCGAACTGCGCTGGTACATCGCGCAGAGTTCCCTGTCAAAGGTGCTGTAGCGGGTCTCTGCGGGATTGAACTTCTTGCTGAAGAAGGCGATGGGCTGGGGGGCGCCGTTGATGATTTGCTCCAGAACAGCACCGCAGGCGACGTTACTGGCGTCTGTCGTCAGCTGGAGGGGGGCCTTGGGATCCTGGTGTGCCAAGGCGGTTGCCTTGGTGAGGGCGGCCTTCGTCAGGGAAAAGGCCTGCTGCTGGCTGGGTCCCCAAGACAGGGACTTCGGTTGGCCTTTTAGGACTTCCATCAGGGGGCACGTGGTGTGCGCGATCCCGGGGATGAACCGCCTGTAGAAATTTACCATCCCAAGGAACTCCTGGACAGCCTTGACGGAGGTGGGGGTCGGGAACCTGGCTACGGCTGCTACTTTCGATGTAAGAGGGCGGACACCTGTCGGAGACACCTCGTGACCCAGGAATTCTGCTTTCTGGACGCCGAAGGTGCACTTGTCAAAGCGGACGACGAGGCCGTTCTCTTGGAGGCTCTGCAGGACTGCCCTGATGTGTCTCTGGTGTTCGTTGTGAGACCTGGAAAATATGAGAATGTCGTCGACGTAGCAGACGCAGAACTTTAGGTCCCCCAGGATGCTGTCCATGAGCCGCTGGAAGGTGGCCCCGGCGTTCCTCAGCCCAAAAGTGGAGAAGGCGAACACATAGGACCCGAAGGGCGTGGTGATGGCTGTCTTTGGTATGTCCTCTGGTGCAACAGGTACCTGGAAATAAGATTTAAGAAGGTCCAATTTAGTGAATACTTTGGCCCCGTGAAAGGAGGCCGTGAGGTCCTGCATGTTGGGTAGAGGGTAGTGGACTGGCCCTGTTGCAATGTTGAGCCGCCTGTAGTCGCCGCAGGGTCTCCAGGAGCCGTCCGGTTTCTGCACCATGTGGAGGGGGGAGGCCCATGGACTGGAGGCTTTCCTGCAGATTCCCATCCGCTCCATCTCCGCGAATGCTTTTTTCGCCTCCTGAAGGCGCTGAGGGGGAAGCCCTCGGAACTTCACATGTGTCGGGGGCCCTTTAGTCGTTATATGGTGGTATATGCCGTGCTTGGCTGGGGCCCCAGGGACTTGGCGAAGCTCAGGCTTGAATACCTCAGGGAACTCCGACAGTAGGTGTGCATACTGGTGGGGGGCGACGGCGCTGATGGCGGGTCTGGGTCCCGCTGTTAACGGGAGAGACCAGCAGGGGTCGGTATCGAGGAGGAGCTTGCATCCCACGTCGACTAGCAGGCCGAAGTGCGCCAGAAAATCGGCCCCCAGGAGTGGGGTTCCTACGTCCGCGACGATGAAGTCCCAGGAGTAACTCTGGCCAAGGATGGAGATCGACAGGGGCCTGGTGCCGTAGGAGAGGATGGGGGTTCCGTTGGCAGCCGTCAGGAAGGCAGCCGGGTCTGGTGTCTGGTTGCGGTCCTCTCTGGATGCCGGGAAGATCGATTTAAAGGTCCCTGTGTCGACCAGCATCATCCTGCCGGAGACGGTGTCGCGGACATAAAAACCTACTGTTTTTGAGCCCCTGGGTTCTTCGGCTGCCATGGCGGCCTGTCCTGCTGGCCGCTGCCACCCCTGTTTTTTGAACGGGCAAACGAGCAGGGCGGCAGGCAGTTTCGGGCGTCATTTCGAACCACTTGTGGTAGCGACAGAAGCCCGAGGACCTCCATCTGCTGTGGTTCGGTGGACATCTGATGGCGATGGCATTGACGGGCTGCTCTATGTCCTCTTCAGGCTGGATGGAGCTGACCAGCTGTGTGGTCGGTTTTAGCCGCTGTGAAGCCTTGACGGAGTCTGTGAGATGTTGCGCCGTCTCTATGAGGTCCTCGACAGGCATGGTGTAGGGGTGAGCGATCTGGTTGCGTACCTCCGGGAGGACTTGGCAAAGGTAGATTTCCGTGCGGCTTATCTCCTGCCGCTTCTTTGTGCCACCCAAGTCTGGTAGTGACAGGAGATCCACGACCATGCTCCAAGCGTCTCTTGAATTGAGGTCGTGGCGTGGGTTTATGGCAAGGTCGATAGCACGGGCGGCCCGCTTCGGCGATGGGCAGGAGCAAGCTTCAAGGAGGAACTTTTTGTGGTGCTGTATGTGAGGGTGTGTGTTTGGTACTTGCGAGATGAGTTTTCTGTACACTTCCTCCGGAAGGGCGTTGAGCACTGTGTCGGCCTGTAGGATTTTGTCCGTCAGGTCCGCGATTCTGAAGTGGCTCTCCACCCTGCGCAGCCACATCGAAGGGTTCCCCTGCATAAACGGCGGCAGTTTTATGGTGAGGGCGGCCCGCGATTGTGTTGCCCGGCCGTCGTGTGTTTGGGGCGCTGGTGTGGAGCTGCGGGAGGGCCTCGATGCAGGGACGGGCGAGGGTGTGATGGGAGGTAGGTAAACCTCCGAGTCCGCGAGGTCGCGTTTAACTGCATGAAGGAGGGGATACCCGCATCCATGCTCGCTCCTTTGATCCCTTACTGGAGTGGGGTATTTCGCGTCAGTACGCACTTTCGCGCGCGCCGTGTGGTTCCGCTAGTGACGCTGGTGGGGTACGCCGACGAGAGTCAGCATGCTCAAACGCTGGTTACAGCGCCGTGTTTAGGCCGCTAAGAGCGTTTTGGAGAAATCCTGGAGCCAAGACTAAGTCGCCGTGTCGGTCCGTTAATGGCTCCGGGATACTCCGGGGGTCACCACTGTAAAGGTGTCAAAGAAATGAGCAGGTAAAAGTTACTGCTACTTTATTACAGATCCAGGCAGTTTATATAGCGAAAGACAATGGAATTGACTGTGACCTGAGGTCAAAACAATAAACAATAATATGCAGTGAACGAGTACAAATTACAATACAAAACATACAGAACTTCAATGTGGATACAGTCTTGATGCCTGTGAATGAAGAAACATATGATACACAATGTGTGACATTTGTATAAATACGTATAAAGTAAAAATGGTTAAAAATGCGTGACCTGGCACATTTTAGGCGTGACTAATTGAGTTTGAAGAAAATGAGTAGTCACCAAAGAAAACATGCTCAGCGGAGACTTAGTTAAAGGCGCCGCCGAAACACTACACTGGCGCCGATGTGGTGACTTTACAGATCCAACTTAGTAAATATTTTGGCCCCGTGGAAAGAGGCCGTGAGGTCCTGCATGTTCAGCAGGGGGTAATGGTCAGGTTCTGTTGCCAGGTTGAGTCGCCTTTAGTCGCCGCAGGGTCTCCAGGAACTGTCCAGTTTCTGCACCATGTGGAGGGGGGAGGCCCATAGGCTAGAGGCTTCTTGCAGATTCCCATCCGTTCCATTTCGGCAAATGCATCCTTGGCCTCCTGAAGGCGTCGAGGGGGAAGCCTCCGGAACTTCGCATGTGCCGGGGGGCCCTTTGTTTTTATGTGGTGATATATGCCGTGCTTGGCTGGGGCCCCAGACTTTTGGTGGAGCTCGGGCCTGAACACGTCAGGGAACTCCGTCAGCAGCTGCAAGTATTTTTGGGGGGCGTCAGAGCAGATGGTGGGCACCTTGGGTCCCATTGCCAACGGGAGGGACTGGCAGGAGTCTGTGTCTAGGAGGCGTTTCCGACCAATGTCAACTGCCAGCCCGAAGTGTGCCAGGAAATCCGCACCCAGGAGCGGGGTCCTAACGTCCGTGACGACGAAGTCCCAGAAGTACCTCCGGCCAAGGATGGAGATTGACAGGGGCCTGGTGCCATAGGAGAGGATGGGGGACCTGTTGGCGGCCGTCAGGGAGGCAGCTGGGTCCGGTTCCCGCTTGCGGTCCTCTCTAGATGCCAGGAAGATTGATCTAACAGCCCCCGTGTCGACCAGCATCATCCTGCGGAGACAGTGTCGCGGACGTAGAAGCCTATGGGTTCTGGGCCCCTGGGTTCTTCTGCTGCTATGGCGGCTTGTCCTGCTGGCCGCCGCCTCCCCCGTTTTTTGAACGGGCGAATGAACAGGGCGGCAAGCAGTTCCTGTGGTAATGGCAAAGACCCGGGGAATTCCACCTGTTGGGAGGCACTGGGCGCCTCCTGGTGACGGCGTTGACCTCTTCCTCTGCGCCCTCCTCCTGCTGGATGGCACTGACTGGGAGTGTGGGCGCTGGTACCCACTTTGTTGCCTGTATGGAGTCCATCAAGTGCTGTGCTGAGATGATAAGGTCTTCGAGGGGCATCGCGTAGGGCTCCGGGATTTGTGTGCGGACCTCCGGGAGGAGCTGACAGAGGAGGATCTCCCGCGACAGGCTTATCTTGCGCTTCTTTTTACTGCTGCCGGTGTCTGGGATGGTGAGGAGGTTTCGGATCATGCCCCATGACTCCATGATGCTCAGATCCTGCCACGGGTTGATGGCGAGGTCGAGGGCACGGGCGGCGTGCTCAGCAACCGGCAGGGAGCATGTCTGGAGGAGAGTTTTCTTCAGGAGGTGGTAGGTAAGGGGGCATGCTTCAGACACCCACGGGACGAGCTTACTGTAGATCTCCTTCGGCAGGACGTTGAGTACTATATCCGCCTGCAGCACCTCC